>NC_056733.1:268364422-268476922 GCF_019279795.1 Protopterus annectens
GAAACTGATTGAATTTTATCACCAATATCAGTGGAGATGTTATAGTCAGAAAAATGTACAGAAGTCATATTAACATAGAAAAAGTAAGAAATAGTATTGTTGGACATACCCATAAGGTGATGGGTCAGCGCTGATGCAGTAACATAGGATTACACACAAATAATTCTTCAGAGAATGTTTTTAGAGTATTACTGAAAGTTTTTAGTATATTTTACATATTCATTCATCTTACTATATTGTTTCAGCATGATTAATGGAACATATTTTATAATGATGATTTAGGTTATTTATTGAAACTACTGTTTTCATTTATTGTTTTTATTAAACAGAGCAGTATAACTTTAAGGGCTGCACATAGAAAATGGCGCCAAGTAAGTTATTTAAATGCAATAGTAATGAAAGAGCACAGTTCTGAAGAAGCCTACATTTAGTAGGTGAAAGCGCTTAACTCATTTGCGCTTTATTCATTCTTTTAAATGTCTGGACATTTTTATTTATAAATAAATATTTATACCATCAAGTTGTAACAGTAATAAAAGTTTGCTTATCGGAGACTGCACTGCGTTTCCTCTGTGTGCAACGTTGTTACAGGGAAGATAGCACAGCAGTTGAATTCAGCGTTTACTTTGTTTCTGAACTTGTAAAATCCTCTAGGAGTAACTTAAAAAAAAAAAGATAGCAACCATAGCTAAGGATAACCATAAGGCACACTTCAATTATATTCATAAGCTAAAAGGTAGGACCTAGATTTGTGCTGAAATAGATGCAGATGGCATCACACATACCGATCCTGTGAAAACAGCTAACCTATTAGCTGACAAGTTTGGCAAAAATTTCACCCCCCCATCCCCTTCTAACATTCCACAAAGCATTCTCTCTACATCTCTCCAACCTTACATCTCCAAAGAGGAAGTCATTAATGCTCTCTCTAAGGCCAAAAACACAGCCTCTATGGGACCTGATGGCATCCCAGGTTGCATTTTAAATTGTCTAAAACATGAGTTAGCAACTCCATTAGGTACTCTCTTCCACTATATTCTGAGTGCTGGTTTTATCCATGCAGAATGGAAAACAGCAACCGTCATCTCCCTTCATAAAGGAGGTACAGCAACAAACCCTGGCAACTAAAGATCCATAAGCTTAACCAGCCTTATCTGTAAGGCCATGGAATGAATCATCATGGACTTTATAAATAAGGATATAGGTGACCTCCAAACCTTTAACCTGACACAGTTTGTTTTGTCAAAGGCAGGTCATGCCTGTTAAACCTAGTGGACTTCTTTGAAAACATCACCAGAGAGCCATAGATGAGGCAAATCTATGCATACAGCCTGCCTTGACTTAGCCAAAGCCTTCGACACAATCCCACTTCAGGCATCATTGATAAACTCTCCCATTTGAATATCAACCCTTATGTTGTCGGGTGGGTTGCTAACTGTCTCACTGACAGATCACACTCAAAGTTGAGGACTTTAACTCAACCAGCAAACCTGTCAGCAGCAGAGTTCCACAGGGGTCAGTACTGGGCCCCCTATTGTTTGGTATATACTACTCAGAAGTTCTGGCCAAAACAGAGGGGCTGTGGCTGACTAAGTTTGCTGACGACTGCAAATTAGGTGCAATCACTGAATCCCCAAACAATGTCAGTATGCTTCAAGGAGGACTTACACAAACCAATGACTGGTGCCAAAGCCATGGACTCAAACTCAATGCTAAAAAATGCATTATCACCCCCTTTGGAATGATATCCATGCAGACTATCATATAAATAGTAATACCCTAATAACAACTCAGTAGTCAGAGACTTGGGAATGCAAGCTGACTGTATCCTAAACTTTGACCACCATGTGTCTACAGTGGTAAGGAAGGCATTCTACGTTGCACACCTCATTAGCAAAGGTATTGCCTCAAGAGTGAAAGAGGTCATAACTCCCCTGTACTCGACCCTCATCAGGCCAGTAACTGAGTACAATGCTGCCTTTCTTATGTACCTTACCAGGCACCTCCAGCAACTTGAAAGACCTCAGAGATTTCTAACCAAGAAAATTCAGGGTCTCCAGCACGTCATACATTGACAGACTGAAGTCACTGTCACTATACTCAGTAGCATGCAGACTACTTAGAGGAGACTTCTGCCTGGCCTATAGAGCAATCTTGGATCCAAATGTAATGGAAATGCTGTATATACACAAGTCAAATGGGACAAGGGTCATCCGCTCCATGGACCTTAACCTGGCCTGCAACATAAACAGGACCTGCTGGAGAGACAGATATGTCTCTCAGAGGTTGCCGCTCCTCTGGAATAGGCTACCAGTTCACATCAAACAGAGCCTCTCTATGACCCTGTTTAAGCATAGCCTAGATGAATACATGGTAAACCATAAATTCTTGCCAGGAATTTCACATATGACCTTCCTAGATATGGGCAGTCATTGCTAACTAAGATCTCAAGTTTAGACAAGATCCCTTATATTGTGTTTCTCTAGTATTATATTGGGTACGCATGGCTAGGCTTATAAAGACCTTTGGGTTAGTAGCCTAATAACCACCTATGAACCTATAAAGACCTTAGTGGTCATTAGCCTAGTATACATCTATGAACTTATAAACCTATGAAGTTATCCACACACCACATACAGTGCATCCTATTTTTATGAAGTAAAAGATTTCCAAATGATTTGATAAAGAATAATTGTTAAACAGATATGTTTTCATTCGGATATCTCTTGTAACTATGATATTGGTCTAGTATTCTATTACTGTAACAGCAACACATTTACTCACCTTAAGAACCAAAACAAAACACTTTATTGAATAAAAACATCAAATTTCAGTACTGTTCTATTCTATAACAGTTTTCAGTTCTTTTATCTATCACAATATCTCTCTCTCTCCTTCTGGGCACTCGTCCACATCCTGAAAAGTTAGAGAATTGTGTCAGATGCACTGTTGCTGTTGGCGTACAAGGAAGTTTTACAAACAAAAAGCCTTCAGACAATCTGTCAAGATGCTGTGGACCTGAATGGACTATAATCACCTTCTCAGCTCCTGGAGGAAATGCCTATTAAGGCACCTCTGTTGATATGACTCTGGTTCCTTCTCTACCTCAGGTAACAAGGCATCTGTGTATGATACAATCACAGTATGTAATATCCATCTTGGACAAAGCCAGGGCATGGTCGAGTCAAAGGGGGCATCTGCCTTGGTGTAGGCAATTAGGGGGCAAGATCAGCTGCTTTGCTGAGATGCTGATGACTCTCTGGTTAGAAATGCGAAGATTCTCATTATGCATTTAAGCAGCTGCAATCACACTTTTGCAGTTCTGAAATGCTTAAGTGACAGTACACAAAGGCATTAGACAGTTGTTATTTAAGTAAATAGTACCTCTTAGCTATATTCACAAGCAGACATCTGTAAAAGTAAAGTACAGTTGTGTACACTTACCATAAATATAGATGTTCGAGTGTATTCAGTATTGCAGTCATAACATTTGGGTTATCTGCTTTAAGTAGTTGGCCTGTCAGTTGGCCTGATAATCAAAGGCTTGGGTCCTACATCAGTTGCTGTCTCTTCTTCTGTGACGTCAGGTAGTTAGGAGTATAAAGCATGCAGCTGACGCCATTACATCAGTTTTTCTTGCCCCAGTTGTCAGGTGCCCCCCTAATGGGAAGCAATTTTATATATATATATATATATATATATATATATATATATATATATATATATATATATATATATATATATATATATATATATATATATACATATAATATATACATATATATATAATATATATATATATATATATATATGCAAGGTTATACCTCCAACAAAAAAGCAAATACACTAAAAAGCTTTTAAGCATAGTAAAGGAGAAAAGAGGTATAGCCAAAAGAAGTAAGGTGGCTGGAGTAAGGGTAACCAGGAGTACAACAGTGAATACACTCGAACATCTACATTTATGGTAAGTGCACACAACTGTACTATGTTCTTCCTGTTTCACTGCAGTCATCACATTTGGGTAAATTCCCAAAGCTAAGGATGGGAGAAGGAATTTAGATAGCATTGGGACCAGCTATAAGGCCCTGCAAGACTGCAGTGGCAAAGCCAGCTCTGGATTTAGAGAAAATTGGCAAGTGGTAATGCTTGGTGAAGGTATGTACAAAACTCCAGGTAGCAGCTTCTAGGATGTCCCTGGTAGGGACACCTCTGAGAAAGGCTGTAGAGGTAGATGCAGCCCTGGTTGAATGTGGTCTTGTCCCCTGTGGGATAGGTTTTCCATGGTGCTTATAGCAGAAATGAATGCAATGGCCTATCCATTTAGAAATGGTTTGCTTTGAAATGGCCTTCCCCTCTGCCCCTGCAGCAAATGCTACCAGCAGTTGTTCAGATTTCCTTTGAGGTTTAGTCCTGTCCAAGTACAATCTAAGTTGTCTGTGCACATCCAAGGAGTGCAGTATCTGTTCCCGTTTGCTCTGTGGGTTAGAAAAGAAGGTTGGCAAATGAATGGACTGATTAAGAGCCACACTGGATACTACCTTGGGCATGAAGGAGGGATTGGTTCTGAGGGACACCCTGTCCCCATGAAAGATGATGAAAGGCTCCACTGCCATAAGGGCCTGTAATTCAGATACCCTTCTTGCTGAAGTGATTGTTAAAAGGAAGGCTGTTTTCCAAGAAAGGAATTTTAACTCTGCACTTGCAGCTGGCTCTAAGGGAGGTAGAGTGAGTTTTTCCAATACAAAGTTAAAGTCCCAGGCTGGAGTTGGGGGTATCCTGGGTGGTCGTAAGTTTTTGGCCCCACTGAGGAACTGCTTGAGCAGTGGATGAGAGAAGAGGGGTGTTTCTGTGTTGTAATGAGCTGAAATGACTGAGGCATGAATTTTGATGGAGGAAAAAGAAAGGCCCTTGTGAAGCATCTCAGTTAAGTATTGAATAATCTGAGGTAAATTGGGCACTGCTGTGGCCATTCCTTGAGTTTGGTTCCAGGAACAGAATCTTTTCCATTTTTCAGCATAAGATTTTCTAGTACTAGGCCTCCTTGCCTCCAAAATGACATCCAACACTTGTTTACTGAGAGATGGTAATGGAGAGATTAGGTAATTAGCCAGGCTGCCAGGTTCAGGGTTTGAAGCTGAGGATGCAGAATCTGGCCCTCCTGCTGGGACAGCAGGGTAGGAGTCTGAGGCAGGTGCCATGGAGCCAGCAGTGACACACTGCACAAGAGGGGTACCAGTGTTGGCGTGGCCAGTCTGGTGCAATCAGTATCATCCTTGGTTTGTCCTGTTTGATCTTTAGTAGTACCTTGGAGAGGAGAAGCAGAGAAGGAAAGGCATAAACTGATAGATTTTTCAGTTGAAGGACAGGGCATCCACTTTCCAAGCTTGTTTGTGGGGTGCCCTTGTGCAGAATTTGTCCAATTGGTAGTTCTGGGGGTAGGCAAACAGGTCTATATCTGGGCTTCCCCATTGGTTTATCAGCATGTTGAAAGTTTTTGGTTCCAGTTTCCACTCGTGTGGGTCCATGAGATTTCTGCTTAGTTCATCTGCCAGTGTATTTAGTTTTTCCTGGAAGGAATTGAACCTATAGATGCACTTTGTAGTTCAAGGCTGTCTTCCACAGAGCCATGGCTAGTTTGCAGAGGGGGTATGAATGGGTACCCCCTGCTTGTTCATGTACCACACAACAGTGGTATTGTCCGTCATTACCATTAATTGTCCTGTAAGAATGTGGTGCTAGAAGGCTGTCAGAGCATTCTGTACCACTAACATTTCTTTTTGATTGATATGCAGGTGCATTTGATTTGGGTTCCATTTGCCCTGAATACACTTCCCTGCCAGGTGAGCCCCCCATGCATAGTCTGATGCGTCTGTTGTTAGAGTTTGGGTGTCAGGGGGTAGAGTGTATTGTAGTCCCTTGTTTTGGTGGCAGGCCTCTGCCCACCAAAGGAACTCTAACTGTAGGCAAGGTATGATAGGAATCATTGCTTCTAGATCCTAGGAATGTTGACACCATAGGCTTTTTAGATACCATTGCAGGAGGCCATGAACCCCAAAGCTTGCAGTATTTGCCTTGCAGATAGCAGGGTTTTGTGGCCATTAGTTTGAAGTAAGTTGTCAAATGAATTTGTTTCTCTGGCATGAGGAAAGCCATCTGGAAAGTTGTGTTCAAGCTTGCTCCCATGAATATAATTTGTTGACAGGGTACAAGATGTGATTTATTTTCGTTTATGGTGTACCCCAGACAAGTTAGCACCTTTTGTACAAATGCCAGATGATTCAAAAGTATGTCCTGGCTTTCTGCCTGAATTAGACAATCATCCAAGTATGGGTATATTTTAATATTTTTTTGCCTGCAAAATGCAATTATTGGAGCTAGGCACTTTGTGAATACCCTGGGCACAGTAGATAAGCCAAAGGGCAGTGCAGAGAACTGATAGTGCATGTATCCTGCTTTGAAGCGTAGGTATCTTCTGCAAGATTCCCTGATTGGGATGTGCAGGCAGGCTTCCTTTAAATCCAGTGTTGCCAACCAGGCATCCTTGCCTAGCATAGGAGGCAACTGGTGAAGAGTTAGCATCTTGAATTTTGGGATCACCAAAAAGGTGTTTAGGACAGAAAGGTCCAGGATAGGATGCCATAAATTGTCTTTTCTGGGTACCAGAAAAAGTCTTGAGTAGAAATCTTGTCCCTTTTCCTCTTCTGGTACAGTTTGAATAGCCCTTATGCTTAAGAGAGAGAGAATACTTGCTTTTGAGCCTCTGCCCACTGATTTGGGGATAGATCTGGCCAACTGTTTGGGGTTGATAAAGTGTTTAAGTGAAATCTGTATCCTTGGGAAACTATATTTAAAACCCATTTGTCCTGGGTAATGAGTTCCCAGTTTTTTGCCTGCAGAGCAATCTTTCCCCCTAAAGGAGCAGTCAGTTGAGAAGTGCTTGGAAGTGTTAAAGTTGTCATTGAGACAGCTTAACATAGGGGGGAGTCTTACTACTCCCTGATTTGGAAGTGGGAACCCCCCACTGCTTAGTTCTGTGTGTGCCCTGGGACTGAAGCCTGGGTGTTCTGCTTTTGGACTGAGAAGGCCTGGAAGAGGCAGGAAAGGACCAATTCTTAGAGGGTCAATGCCTACTAAATATTGGAGGCTGTACTTGTAGGAAATCTTTAACAGTTTGCCTAGATTTAGCTTTTTCCTCCATCTTTTTAAGTACTTCTTCTGCTTTGTTGCCAAACAGGTGGTCCTGATTTAAGGGAGCTTCCAGCAATTTAGCTTTAACATGATCTGGTAAGGATTGATCCTTAAGCCAAGCATGCCTTCTAAGTACAGACCCAATGACAGCAGCCCTGCAAAATGCCTCTAGTGAAGCAAAACCACCTTGCAAAGCATGTTTTCCAACTTATTCAGCAGAATGCATTAAATCCTGTAAATCCTTATTTTCAGCACAGTCTGGAATCAACATCATTTTCTGTTTAAGCAATCCAATAATATACTGCTGATACTTTAACATATGAAACTGGCAGTTTAAGGCCCTAATGGGCAAGGTTGCAGAAGTGTATACCTTCTTACCCCATCTACCCAGCGCCCTGGAATCTCTAACAGAGGGGGTAGGATTTCTGACAGTAGTAGCCTTAATGCTTTTGGGTCCCTGTGAAATGGTCTCAGGATCCACAGTAGGATTTTTAAAAAGGAACTTGTGAGAGTCAGCAACCCTGAAATATCTATCAGGTTTTCTGGGAGCAGGAGGTAAAGAGTCAGGGGTCAAGCTAGATTCTGAAAAGGCATCATTAACAATGTCCATTACAGGGGGATAGCTAAAGGCCTGCATTGGGGCAGGAGTAAGAAATCCCTAAGCCTCTTTTTAGAGTCACAGTAATCCTGACTTTCCCAGTGAAAATGCTCCCTAAGAGTATGCAAGGTTTCACCAAAAGAGAAATCCTCTGGAGGGGAAGCAGAGGGAATAGAGTCCTCTGCATCAGAATCATAGGTAGATAAGGGTAAATCCTGGTCATCAGACAGAAATTTCAGAATCCTGATCAGAAGAATCATAAGTAAACTCAGTCCTAGGTCACTTAGAGGGTGAAATTTGGCTTCCTCTGATTAAAGTAATAAGGTCTTCAGCCATTCTTATCATTTGTTTTTTAGGCATAGAGGCCCGACCATGTGGTCTGAGCGTCAGTTTTCTAGGCATAGATTGAGTTTTAGTCCTTGAAGAAGAAGATGGCGTTGATTTAATATGCAAGTTAGTAGGCCTGAATACACCCTCAGAAGCCGGTGCCTGCACAGTGGCTCGGGACCCATCCAAGGTAGAGACATCCGTAGTTGAAACATCTCGCAGTATACCAGACTCCAAATGGGTCTCAGTAGAGGCCTGCAAATCTGAAGTAGCGGGTATCAGGGGCTGCCAAAGCACCTCACTGAGTCCCGGCGAACCAGCGACTAGCTTAGGAGAAGCGTCATTGGCAACTTTGGACCTAGATGGCCTGTCTTTGTCTTTATCTTAGCATTTTTTGGAATGTCGGTAGTCAAATGGCTTACCGAAGACATATCTATATAATTGAATCGAGTACCAAAATATTTAGAAGTGTAAATATACAGACGACGAATAGTTTGTTGTTTAAATAAGGCACAAAACCGACGGCGAGGTACGTCATGGTCAGGGCCTAGGCAAGTAATAGAGTACGAATGAAAATCTTTATGAGGTATTTGCTTTCCACAAGAAATACAGTTATTGACTTTTACTGACATCGGTTTAGAGCAAGAAAAAGTTTCCCCAACGGGGTACTTAGTTTTAGTTGAAGACTTTGGTTCTGAAACTTGAAAACAAAAATTTCAGGAGTCGGCTGACCAGTACTTGTGAACTGCTTCTGCTTCGGGCACCGCACGGCAAGAAAGACTGATGTAATGGCGCCGGCTGCATGCTTTATACCCCTGACTACCTGATGTCACGGAAGATAAGGCAGCAACCGATGCAGGACCCAAGACTTTGATAATCAGGCCGACTGAGGGCTACTGCAAGCAGATAACCCAAATGTGATGACTGCAATAGTGAAACACTAAGAACATCATATTTTCCCATTCATATAATGTAACAAAGAGGCAAGTGTTTGCTACATTGCATGAATGAACTAAAATGATTGCAGTTAGTACATAGAATAACATGCAAGAACAGCTATGGAGCCAGTTTGATTGCCTTGTTTATTTTATTTTATTTTATTTTGTTTGTTTGCTTGTGCTAATTTATTGTCATACCATAACATAACAACAACAGTGCAATCTGCATGCATGGTGCAAATCTTCTATTACCTGATTGTTGCACCTTTTACATCTAGTCCCTCTCCAATTGTTATATACCATTCAGTCATAATCTTCACTTTTCCCACATACAGCAAGCTCAACCCAGAAAGAGGGATTGCATTTCTATTAATTTTCTAAAACTTCTCATTTTCCATTGGATATTACATCCTTACATTCTGTCAGTACAAACAACACATGCTGTTGATTGCTCTCACTGTCTGAGAACCTTACCTTCTGGTTGCGTCTCTGAGGAACTTGCTGTGTTCTCCTTTTGTCATAATGCAAGCAGAGATGCAGAACGTAGTAGAAGAACATACAAGAGGCTGACAATGCAGTGCAAGAAGTCTCAGTAGGAAGGCATGGAGCTGCAAGCAGTGATGCTGGAGTGGAGCATGGAGCAGTGCTGGTTCCAAAAATAAAATAAAACAAAATAACATGAACCAGTGCAAGACAGGGTAGGACAATGAGACACCTGGATAAAGGCTGTTGAGGAATGACAGAAAAGAGGGCACAGTAGCAACCTACATAAAGAAGAGCATCCGAAATAAGTGAGAATGAACAACAGCACACCAAAAATGGAGCAGGGACGCAGCCAGAGTAAGAATCTAGTTTAAGTGTCCTGACAGATAAGGTAGAAGAGGGAGGGACAACAAGAACATTATGGAGTGATACAGTACACCACCCCATACACAACACACAAGGAAAGTAAAAGAGAGAGAGAGAGGAACAGACAGTAATGGAGTCGGATAGGAGCAAAAAAGTAATAGTCATGGGGGATGTGAAAGAAAGTACAGTTGTGTACCTACCATAAATGTAGATGTTCGAGTGTATTCACTGTTGCAGTCATTACAGTTGGGTTATCCTGCTGGCAGGCTACCCGCAGTCGGCCTGAATTCCAAAGTCTAGGTCCGGCGTTGGTTGCTGTCACCTCTTCCCTGACGTCAGTGCGCCAGGGGTATAAAAGAAGCAGCCAACGCCATTTTCTTCAGTTTTTCTTGGCCCAGATGTCAGGTGACCCCAAATTGGTAGGCTGAACATTATGCCAATAAGTATGCATGCACAAAAATAAACATTTCCTTCATCTACAAGCAAATACACCACATAGGTTGTATAGGATAGAGAAGTAAAGATAAGTCCCAGCAAATAAAAGGGGGATGGTGGGTGGGTAACCTGGACTGCAACAGTGAATACACTTGAACATCTACATTTATGGGTAGGTACACAACTGTACTATACTCATTGTGTTTCACTGTTGTAGTCATTACAGTTGGGTTAAATCCCAAAGCTGAGGTTGGGTGGCTGGGTCTAAATAGGATTAGGAAAGGCTATAAGGCCCTGCAGAACTGCAGTGGCAAAGCCTGCTCTGGATTTAGAGTAGAGAGGTAAGTGGTAGTGCTTGGTAAAAGTGTGCACTGAACTCCAAGTTGCAGCCTCTAAGATACCTTTGGTTGTTACTCCTCTGAGGAAGGCTGCTGAAGTGGCTGCTGCTCTGATTGAGTGTGGCCTAATGCCCTTAGGCACTGATTTGCCATGTTGTGAATAGCAGAAACGAATGCAGTGGCCTATCCATTTTGAAATAGTCTGCTTTGAGATAGCCTTTCCTTGTGATCCTGCAGCATATGCTACTAAGAGTTTCTCAGTCTTTCTGAAAGCTTTAGTTCTGTCCAAGTAGAAACATAGCTGTCTGTGTATGTCCAAAGAATGCAGGAGTCTCTCATCCTTATTCTGTGGGTTTGGATAAAAAGTAGGCAAATGAATGGTTTCATTAAGGGCCACACTAGACATTACCTTAGGCATAAATGTCGGGTTCATCCTTAGAGAAATCCTGTCTGGATGGAAAATGATAAAAGGTTC
Source organism: Protopterus annectens (assembly GCF_019279795.1). Taxonomy (NCBI): domain Eukaryota; kingdom Metazoa; phylum Chordata; order Ceratodontiformes; family Protopteridae; genus Protopterus; species Protopterus annectens. Next base: position 268,375,571 of record NC_056733.1, read on the forward strand.
CACAGCCATGAGTACCTGTAACTCTTGAGACTCATCTTGCAGAGGTTATTGCTAGGGGCAGAGCTGTTTTCCAAGATAAGAACTTTATTTCAGCTGTATTGGCTGGCTCAAAAGGTGGCAGTGAGCTTGCACCCAGGAATATTATCTCTTGAGAGGGTATTAGTTTTGATTTCTTTTTGTTTACTGTGTACCTTAGGCAAATTAGTAATCTTTTTACAAACACCAGATGCTTTAGTAGAATGTCCTTGTTCTCTGCTTGAATAAGGCAATCATCCAAGTAAGGATATATCTGAATTCCTCTTTGTCTGCAAAATGCAATTACTGGTGCCAGGCATTTTGTGAAGACCCTGGGCGCAGTAGATAAGCCAAAGGGCAGTGCAGAGAATTGGTACTGCATTGAGCCAGCTATGAATTTGAGGTATCTTCTACAAGATTGTCTGATTGGAATATGCAGGTATGCCTCTTTTAGGTCCAAAGTTACAAGCCAAGCCTTCTTGCCCAGCATGGGCAGAAGCTGCTGCAGAGTCAACATTTCTAATTTTGGAACGTCCAGAAATGTATTTAGAATAGACAGGTCCAGTATTGGTCTCCAGGCTTTGTCTTTTCTGGGTACCAAGAAAAGTCTTGAGTAAAATCCTTGTCCCTGCTCTTGCTGTGGTACTTGCTGAATGGCCCTCATGTCCATGAGGGATGAAAACTTGTTTTTGTGCCTCTGCCCATTGATTGTGTGGCAGGTCTGGCATACCTTTTGCCCTTGGCAGGGTGTGAAAGTGGAACCTGTAGCCCTGGGACACTATATTCAAGACCCATTTGTCCTGGGTGATCATGTGCCAATTTTGAGAAAAAAGTGCTAGTTTTCCCCCTAAGGGGGCTGCCAAAAGATAAGGGCTTGATGCTGGCAGAGGAAAGTCACTGGGACTGTTTCCTGAATGGCTGTGATTTGTCTTCACCGCTTTTGGAGGTAGAAGCGCCCCACTGTTTAGGCCTGTATGAGCCCTGGGGCTAGGATCTGCCTTTGGGGCTTCTGTATCTGCCTCTTTGTGGCCTGTCTGACACTGGAAAGGACCAATTCTTTGTAGGCCAGTTCCTGCTAAATCTGGGTGGCTGTACCTGTAAGAAATCCTTTACTATTTGCATAGATTTCACTTTGTCCTGTATTTTCTTCAACACCTTCTCTGCTTTAACACCAAATAAAGTATCATGCTGTAATGGAGCATCTAATAATTTTGCTTTAACATGATCAAGCAGATTCTGTTCTTTTAACCAAGCATGCCTACTAATGACAGAACCCATAACTGCAGCCCTGCAAGAGGCCTCCAGAGAATCAAAACCACATTGCAATATATGCTTTCCCACTTATTCAGTTGCATGCAATAAATCCTGTATTTCCTTATTTTCTGCACAATCAGAATTTGACAACAATTTCTGTTTTAGCAGTGACATTAAGTATTGATGATATTTAAGCATATGAAATTGATAATTTAAAGCCCTCACAGCCAAAGTAGCAGAAGTGTAAACCTTTTTATCCCATCTGTCTAGTGCCCTTGAATCTCTATCAGAGGGTATAGGGTTTTTTGCAGTAGAAGCCCTGACCCCTTTGGGACCCTGAGAAATATTTTCTGGGTCAGAAGCAGGGTTTTATAAAGAAATTTACGTGAATCTGGAACCCTGTAGTATCTGTCTGGTTTAACAGGGGCAGGAGGTAAAGAGTCAGGTGAAAGGCCAGACTTTGAAAATACATCATCTACAATGTCTAAAGCAGGAGGAATAGCCAAAGGCCCGTGCTGAGAGAGTAAAAGAAAATCTCTAAGCCTTTTCTTAGATTCTGAGTAGTCTTGGCTCTCCCAGTGGAAGTGCTCCCTCATGGTATGCAGGGTTTCCCCAAAAGAATAATCCTCAGGCAGTGAGGCTGAAGGAATAGATTCTTCAGCATCAGAATCCTTGTAAGAAGGAAGAGAGTATCCCTGTTCAGAAGAGGATTCAGAGGAAATGGAAACCTGATCTGAAGATTTATATTCTGTCTCTTGCCTAGGCCTCTTGTCAGGAGGGGGATGGGAATCCCTGATCAAGGTAATTAGGTCTTCGGACATTTTGAGCATCTGTTTTTTAGGCATGGTAGTCTGTCCAGGAGAATGCTGTACTTGCTTCTTTGTCTTTAGAATTGCTTTAGTCTTTGCTTTGGAAGCTGAAGTAGGCTTTACATAAAACTGTGTAGGTCTGAAAACACCCTCAGAAGCTGATGCCTGCTCAGCGGCTCCGGACCCATCGGAGGGAATAGTTTCCGAGTGTCCAATACCTTAAGTATCCAGAGGCCTAGCTGGCTCCACATGAGAGTTGTCAGCGGCCTGTGGCTCTGAGGTAGCAGGCGCCAGGGGCTGCGAATGTGCCTCACTGAGAACCGGCGAACCGGCGACTGGCTTAGCGGAAGCCTTGTCATCGGTTTTGGACCTCGGATGCCTGTCCTTTTCTTTTTCCTTGCGCTTTTTATAAACACCAGTCGTTGGCTGTTCTGACGGCATTATATAATTGAATCTTCAGCCAAAGTAACGAAAGGCAAAATCGTACCGACGCTTAATAGTCCGTTGGTTAAATCTAGCACAAAACTGACAGCTAGCAACGTTGTGATCAGGGCCTAGGCAAGGAATACAGTAAGAATGAAAATCCTTATGAGGTATTTGCTTCCCACAAGAAATACAATTATAAACTTTTTCTGACATCGGACTGGAGCAAGAAAAAAGTTTCCCCAATGGGGTACTTAACTTTAATGAAGACTTCGGATCTGAAATTAATTTTTGAAAATCTCAGGAATCGGCTGACTGGCACTTGCGAATTGCTTTTGCTTCGGGCACCACGTGGCAAGAAAGACTGAAGAAAATGACATCGGTTGCATCTTTTATAACCCTGGTGCACTGACGTCAGGGAAGAGGCGACAGCAACCGAAGCCGGACCTAGACTTTGGAATTCAGGCCGACTGCGGGTAGCCTGCCAGCAGGATAACCCAACTGTAATGACTGCAACAGTGAAACACGATGAACATCAGCCTGGAATATTCTGTGCACCAGACAGGGAGTAGAATTTGACTGAGGTCTTGAACCTTGAAGGATTCAGCCAACTATTGCTGGATTGTACCAAAAAAGATAGAATTCAGGAAGTGGTCCTGACCATTGCAGAGGGTTTCATGGATGTACAGGTTAAGAAACCTCTAATCAACACAGGTCATTGCACTGTGTGGTTTCTAGTAGAGGCACAGAAAGAATGAAAAGACAAAGATGATGGTGTGGGTTTTTAGAAAGGTGGTTTATGATGAGTTAGGAAATTGGGAGCAAACTAAGGCAGCAAGCAAGCTATGAGAAATAATCATGGAAATAATTATCAGGACAATAGTCAAAGGTAGGGGGAAGATGGAAAAAAAGTTAAAAAGAGGAAGACTAAGATGGTTACACTGGAAAGGCAAAAAATGAAAGAGAATTAACAGAAGGAATCATCAAGGTAAGCAAGTTTTTTTACTAATGTAGAAGAAAGAAGGAAGGGAGGGTGAGTGAGAAAGTACAGTTGTGTACACTTACCATAAATGTAGATGTTCGAGTGTATTCACTGCTGCAGTCATCACATTTGGGCTATCTGCTTGCAGTAGCCCTCAAGTCGGCCTGATTATCAAAGTCTTTGGTCTTGCGTCGGTTGCTGTTTCATCTTCCATGATGTCAGGTAGTCAGGGGTATAAAGCATGCAGCCGATGCCATTTTATCAGTTTTTCTTGCCCCAGATGTCAGGTTCCCCCATAATGGGAAGCAATTATATACAAGGTTACATCTCCAACAAAAAGCAAATATACCAGAAAGCTTTAAGCATGGTAAACAAGAATAGAGGTATAGACAATAGAAGTCAGGGGGCTGGAGGGACGGTAACCAGGACTGCAACAGTGAATACACTCAGACATCTACATTTATGGTAAGTGTACACAACTGTACTATGTTCTTCATGTTTCACTGTTGCAGTCATCACATTTGGGTACATTCCCAAAGCTAAGGACGGGAGGAGGAAATTAGATAACATTAGAACCAGCTATAAGGCCCTCCAAGACTGCAGTGGCAAAGCCAGCTCTGGATTTAGAGAAAATTGGCAAACGGTAATGCTTAGTTAAGGTACATACAGAACTCCAGGTAGCAGCTTCTAGGATGTCCCTGGTAGGGACACCTCTGAGAAAGGCTGTAGAGGTAGATGCAGCCCTGGTTGAGTCTGATCTTATCCACTGTGGGGTAGGTTTTCCATGGTGCTTATAACAGAAATGAAATCAATGGCCTATCCATTTAGAAATGGTTTGATTTGAAATGGCCTTTCCCTCTGCCCCTGCAGCAAATGCCACCAGCAGTTGTTCAGATATCCTCTGAAGTTTAGTCCTGTCCGAGTAAAATCTAAGTTGAAGGAGTGCAGTATCCATTCCCCTTTGTTCTGTGGATTAGAAAAGAAGGCTGGCAAATGAATGGACTGATTAAGAGCCACACTGGATACTACCTTGGGCATGAAAGAGGGATTGGTTCTGAGAGACACCCTGTCCGCATGAAAGATGATGAAAGGCTCCACTGCCATAAGGGCCTGTAATTCAGATGCCCTTCTTGTTGAAGTGATTGCTAAGAGGAAGGCTGTTTTCCAAGAAAGGAATTTTAAATCTGCACTTGCCACTGGCTCAAAAGGAGGAAGAGTGAGTTTTACCAATACAAAGTTAGGGTCCCAGGCTGGAATTGGGGCTCTCCTGGGTGGTCTTAAGTTTTTGGCTCCTCTGAGGAACTGCTTGAGCAGTGGATGAGAGAAGAGGGGTGGTTCTGTGTTGTAATGAGCTGAAATGGCTGAGGCATGAATTTTGATGGAGGAAAAAGAAAGACCTTTGTGAAGCATCTCAGTTAAGTATTGAAGAATTTGAGGTAGATTGGGCACTGCTGTGCACATCCCTTGAGTTTGGTTCCAGGAACATAATCTTTTCCATTTTTCAGCATAAGATGTTCTAGTGCTAGGCCTCCTTGCCTCCAAAATGACATCCAACACTTGTTTACTGAAGGATGGTAATGGAGAGATTAGGTAATTAGCCAGGCTGCCAGGTTCAGGGTTTGAAGCTGAGGATGCAGAATCTGGCCCTCCTGCTGGGACAGCAGGGTAGGGGTCTGAGGCAGGTGCCATGGAGTCAGCAGTAACACACTGTGCAAGAGGGGATACCTGTGTTGGCATGGCCAGTCTGGTGCAATCAGTATCATCCTTGGTTTGTCCTGTTTGATCTTTAGTAGTACCTTGGAGAGGAGAAGCAGAGGAGGAAAGGCATAAACTGATAGATTTTTCCAGTTGAAGGACAGGGCATCCACTTTCCAAGCTTGTTTGTGGGATGCCCTTGTGCAAAATTTTTCCAATTGGTAGTTCCGGGGGGAGGCAAACAGGTCTATATCTGGGCTTCCCCATTTGTTTATCAACATGTTGAAAGTCTTTGGTTGCAGTTTCCACTCGTGTGGGTCCATGAGATTTCTGCTTAGGTCGTCTGCCAGTGTATTTAGCTTTCCTGGCAGGAATTGAGGCTGTAGATGCACTTGGTAGCTCAAGGCTGTGTTCCACAGAGCCATGGCTAGTTTGCAGAGGGAGTATGAATGGGTACCCCCTGCTTGTTTATGTACCACATAACAGTGGCGTTGTCCATCTTTACCATTAATTGTCCTGGAAGAATGTGGTCCTTGAAGGCTGTCAGAACATTCTGTACAGCTAACATTTCTTTTTCATTGATATGCAGGTGCATTTGACTTGGGTTCCATTTCCCCGAATGCACTTCCCTGCCAGATGAGCCCCCCATGCACAGTCTGATGCATCTGTTGTTAGGGTTTGGGTGGCAGGGGGTAAAGTGAATGGTAGTCCCTTGTTTTGGTGGCAGGCCTCTGCTCACCAAAGGAACTCTAACTGTAGACAAGGTATGATAGGAATCATAGCTTCTAGATCCTGAGAATGCTGACACCATAGGCTTTTTAGATACCATTGTAGTTTCCTCATATGCAGTCTTGCATATGGAATTAGTAGAATGCATGAGGCCATGAACCCCAAGGCTTGCAGTATTTGCCTTGCAGATAGCAGGTTTTTGTGGCCACTAGTTTTAAGTAAGTTGTCAAATGAATTTGTTTCTCTGGCGTATGGAAAGCCATCTGGGAAGTTGTGTTCAAGCTTGCACCCAGGAATACAATTTGTTGAGGGTACAAGATGTGATTTCTTTTCGTTTATGGTGTACCCCAGACAAGTTAGCACCTTTTGTACAAATGCCAGATTATTCAAAAGTATGTCCTGGCTTTCTGCCTGAATTAGAGAATCATCCAGGTATGGGTATATTTGAATATTTCTTTGCCTGCAAAAATCAATGACTGGAGCTAGGCACTTTGTAAATACCCTGGGCGCAGTAGATAAGCCAAAGGGCAGTGCAGAGAACTGATAATGCATGTAGCCTGCTTTGAAGCATAGGTATCTTCTGCAAGATTCCCTGATTGGGATGTGCAGGTAGGCTTCCTTTAGATCTAGTGTTGCCAACCAGGCATCCTTGCCTAGCATAGGAAGCAACTGGTGAAGAGTTAGCATCCTGAATTTTGTGATCACCAAAAAGGTGTTTAGGACAGAAAGGTCCAGGACAGGACACCGTGAGTTGACTTTTCTGGGTACCAGGAAAAGTCTTGAGTAGAAACCTTGTCCCTTTTCCTCTTCTGGTAAAGTTTGAATAGCCCTTATGCTTAAGAAAGAGAGTACTTGCTTTTGAGCCTCTGCCCACTGATTTGGGGGTAGATCTGGCCAACTGTTAGGGGTTGGTAACATGTGGAAATGAAATCTGTATCCTTGGGAAACTATATTTAAAACCCATTTGCCCTGGGTAATAAGTTCCCAGTTTTTTGCCTGCAGAGCAATCTTTCCCCCTAAAGGAGCAGTCAGCTGAAAAGGGCTTGGAAGTTTTAAAGTTAAGTCATTGAGACAATTTACCATAGGGAGAGTCTTACTTCTCCCTGATTTGGAAGTGGGAGCCCCCCACTGCTTAGTCCTGTGAGTACCCTGAGATTGAAGTCTGGGTGTTCTGCTGGTTCTGGATTTGGGCTGAGAAGGCCTGGAAGAGGCAGGAAAGGACCAATTCTTAGAGGGCCAATGCTTACTAAATCTTGGAGGCTGTACTTGTAGGAAATCTTTAACAGTTTGCATAGATTTAGCTTTTTTCTCCATGTTTTTAAGTACTTATTCTGCTTTGTTGCCAAACAGGCGTTCCTGATTTAAGGGAGCATCCAGCAATTTAGCTTTAAAATGATCTGGCAAAGATTGCTCCTTAAGCCAAGCATGCCTTCTAAGTACAGACTCAGTGAAAGCGGTGCTGCAAGATCCTCTAATGAATCAAAACCACACTGCAATGTATGTTTTCCAACTTGTTCAGCAGAATGCATTAAATCCTGCAAATCCTTATTTTCAGCACAGTCAGGAACAGGGTTGCCAGATTTCCGACTGGCTTGGTAGGGACAAAAAAAGTCTTTCACAGCAAGTGAAGACTAAAAAAAAAAAGGTCTTCCATGCTAGGTCTTTAATGTGGAACATCAGAGTTCTGCATTAAACAAAAGTAGCTCTGTGTTTATTTATTTTTTGATTGGCCCAGGCCAATCAAAAATAAATAAACACGGAGCTACCTCTGTTTAATGCGAAACATTGCAGTTCCGCATTAAACAGAAGTAGCTCTGTTTTGCGATTTTTTGATTGGCCTGTATACCAGTATATGGGCCAATCAATAATAGCTAAACAAGGAGCTACTTCTGTTTAATGCGGAACTGCGATGTTCCGCATTAAACACAAGAAGCTCCATGTTTAGAGATTTCTGATTGGCCCATATGCCGGTATATGGGCCAATCAAAAAAAAAAAACAAAGCAGAGGCTGCCCAGGATTTAAACTGGCAGTGCAGGACTCGGGATCAGGCTGCTGATCCCGGGACAGTCCAGATCAAATAGGGACGTCTCGCAACCCTGGTCAGGAATCAACATCATTTTCTGTTTAAGCAATCCAATAATATGCTGTTGATACTTTAACATATGAAACTGGCAGTTTAAGGCCTTATTGCCAAGGTTGCAGAAGTGTATACCTTCTTACCTCATCTATCCAGCACCCTGGAATCTCTTTCAGAGGGGGTAGGATTTTTGGCAGAAGTAGCCTTAATGCCCTTGGGTCCCTGTGAAATAGTCTCAGGATCCGCAGTAGGATTTTTAAAAAGGAACTTGTGAGAGTCAGGAACCCTGTAATATCTATCAGATTTTCTGGGAGCAGGAAGTAAAGAGTCAGGGGCCAAGCAAGATTGCGAAAAGGCATCATCAACAATGTCTAGTACAGGGGGGATAGCTAAAGGCCTGTGCTGGGGCAGGAGTAAGAAATCCCTAAGCCTCTTTTTAGAATCAGAGTAATCCTAGCTTTCGCAGCAAAAATGCTCCCTAAGAGTATGCAAGGTTTCACCAAAAGAGAAATCCTCTGGAGGGGAAGCAGAGGTAATAGAGTCCTCTGCATCAGAATCCTCATAGGTAGATAAGGGTAAATCCTGGTCATCAGAGAAAACAGAAATTTCAGAATCCTGATCAGAAGTATCACAAGCAAATTCTGTCCTAGGTCTCTTAGAGGGGGAAGGTTGGCTTCCTCTGATTAAAGTAATAAGGTCTTCAGCCATTCTTATCATTTGTTTTTTAGGCATAGAGGCCTGACCATGCAGTCTGGGCATCAGTTTTCTAGACATGGTTCGAGTTTTAGGCCTTGAAGAAGAAGATGGCATCGGTTTAATATGTGAGTCAGTAGGATAAATACACCCTCAGAAGCCGGTACATGCACAGCTGCTCAGGACCCATCCAAGGTAGAGACATCTGCAGGTTCCACAGATGAAGCATTTCGCGGCATACCGGACTCCGAATGGGTGTCAGTAGAGGCCTGCGAATCTGAAGTAGTGGGTTTCAGGGGCTGCAAAAATGCATCACTGAGTACCGGCGAACTGGCGACTAGCTTAGGAGAAGCATCGTTGGCAGCTTTGGACCTAGGCAGCCTGTCTCTGTCTTTTTCTTTGCGTTTTTTTGGAATGTCGGTAGTCGGATTGCTAACCAAAGACATATCTGGATAATTGAACTGAGTACCAAAATATTTAGAAGCGTAAATATACCGACGATTAATAGTTCATTGTTTAAATAAGGCTCAAAACTGACAGCGAGGTACGTCGTTGTCAGGGCCTAGGCAAGGAATACAGTACGAATGAAAGTCTTTATGAGGTATTTGCTTTCCACAAGAAATACAGTGATTGACTTTTACTGACATTGGTTTAGAGCAAGAAAAATTCTCCCCAATGGGGTACTTAGCTTTGGTTGAAGACTTCAGTTCTGACACTCGAAAATGAAAATTTCAGGAGTCGGCCGACCGGCACTTGCGAACTGCTTCTGCCTCGGGCACCATACAGCAAGAAAGACTGATAAAATGGCATTGGCTGCATGCTTTAAATCCAATAAAAAGTGCCAAGGCACGCTGTTAAGTGATCCAAAGATGTTTATTCCACAATGAATAAAAACCACGCTGTTTGCTGCACTCAGAAAACAGCGAAATCAACAGAATGAATAAACGCTCTTACATACACACTAAATACTGCGTTTTCGTCACTAAGACTTCATCAGACAATCTAATTACCTTTAATCACACATTTAAATACTAAATAATATGGTTAAAATCAATTCTACCTAAGGTAGCTACTATATTCGGAATACTGAAAATCCATAAGGATATGGGAAACCCACCCCTCAGACCAATTGTGTCAGCTGAGGGCTCCAAAACTGTTCCCCTAGCCAAATTCGTAGATTTTAAGACCAAACACATCTGGGTCAACAATAAGTTAATTCTCAAAGATTCTTGGGATTTTTTGGGGGAACTAAAACAGGACAAGTATAGAGATGATATCAAGTTCATCACTGTTGATGTCATTGATTTGTTTGGATGCATACCACATTTTGAGGGTATGAATTCATTTGAAGAGTCCGTGTTTGAAGATGACTTTTTGAGTCTCAATGACAAGATAGCAAGTGTGATATTAATGAACACTGTCTTAAAATATAATTTTATCATGTTTGATTGTGAATATTATAAGCAGAAGACAGGTGTGTCCATGGGGGCCGCTTGTGCCCCCACATACGCTAATATCGTACTTTCCAAATGGGAAGAGCAATTTATCATCAATTGCAAGTTTAAGGAACTATGGACATTATACCATAGGTTTCTGGACGATATCGTCATTTTTTGGATAGGGAGTGAGGAAAGTTTTTTGGAATTTATGGAATATATTAATCATACTACCAAGTTTCTGAAGTTCACCTATACTATTAGTACAGAGTCCCTGAAATACCTGGATATAGAAATATATAAAAGGGCTGGAAAATTTGAGAGTAAGGTACATAGAAAGGAGACCTATGTGAACTCCTACTTACATTATGACAGTGCGCACCCCTTACATAGCAAGAAGAACATTGTCAAAGGACAATTTGTAAGGGGTTCCCGAATGACAACAAACGACTCAGATTTTCAGGAAGAATGTAAGACATTACATAATATGTTCAAAGAACGTGGTTACCCAGAGGAATTTATTAATAAGTTAAGAAGTGAAGTAGAGGAAGGAAGGTCGGGTAGATTTGAACCTATACTAGGTAAGGGGAACAAGCATAATCAGGGGTTGGGACATACCCCAGAAATAAATAGTAAGAAGAATGATCAAGATAGTTATAGGAGAAGCTTAGTTTTAGAATATAACAGCGCTAATATAAAATTAAGAGATTTTTTCAAAAAAGAATGGACAAAGTTCAGTATTTTAACAGATATAGAAGAGATACCTAGAATGGAACCAAAGATAGTGTTCAAAAATCCACCTAACATAGGTAAAATTTTAGAAAGGAGAAAATAAATATTTTGGGATAGAAATACTAGGAGGTGTGGGACATATAAATGTGGAAGATGCCAACAATGTCCATATATAATGAACAAGGCAGAAATATATTTAGATAGTAGAAAGAGAAGGATTAAAAGCAGGACTTACTACAATTGTGACAGCAGGGGAGTTGTTTATATAGCAATTTGCCAGATATGTCAGTCATTCTACGTAGGCAAAACTGAGAGATGTTTGAAACGTAGAATATATGAACACAATTATGACATCCTGAAAGCGAAAAACACTAATGCACTATATAAACACAGCAATATATGCCCCGAAGCTAAATATGAATTTTTTGTGTTGGACCAGGTTAAACCAGATATTAGGGGAGGCCTCTGGGAGGAAATCCTGGAAAATAAGGAATTATGGTGGCAGATTAACCTGGATTCCAACACTAGTCCAGGGATCAATGAATTTTTAACTATATCACCTCTACTAAAAATAAGAGCTAATAAATTATAGAGTAGTTCGGATTTTGGACACTAGATGGCATCACTACTGTATGGACTTCTAAGTATCATTCACCACAGTATATGTTAAGGATTCCACATCACAATGTGTTTTTATTTATTTATATTTATATAATTGTATATTTATTCATATTTAAATTCAAATAACTATTCTATCAATTTGTACTTATTGTCATACATCAGTTTTTAATTCATTTTTAAATATATACTTTTAACAAAAAGCATAAAGCACTTTATTGAGAAAGGCATTAATATTAATGAATTAGACATATGGATTGGTGTGTTTGAATGAGTAGGACAAGTACTATGACCAATGGAATTGATTTTAACCATATTATTTAGTATTTAAATGTGTGATTAAAGGTAATTAGATTGTCTGATGAAGTCTTAGTGACGAAAACGCAGTATTTAGTGTGTATGTAAGAGCGTTTATTCATTCTGTTGATTTCGCTGTTTTCTGAGTGCAGCAAACAGCGTGGTTTTTATTAATTGTGGAATAAATATCTTTGGATCACTTAACAGTGTGCCTTGGCACTTTTTATTGGATTTATCAGTTTTGCACCTAGTGCTTACACCCGTTTCATAGTTTGCATGCTTTAAATCCCTGACTACTTGACGTCATGGAAGATGAGTCATCAACCGATGCAGGACCCAAGACTTTGATAATCAGGCCGACTGAGGACTACTGCAAGCAGATAACCCAAATGTGATGACTGCAACAGTGAAACACAAAGAATATCTACCCAGGCAGCGCAAAGACAGGTGGGAGATCAGAGACGCTGGGGAAAATGACATGTACTGAATGAATGCCCTGCTTCAGTCTTCACAAAGGAACGAGCAGGGTAAGGATGCCATGCTTGGAGAGATGCAGATCAGAATAGGGAGAGCAGTGATAAATATGAGTATAGAAAGGGAAAAGGTGGAGAAGGAACTGGCTGGCCTTAGAGAGAGTAAAGCATAAAAAATCTGTCAATCAAATATGACCCACTTTTATGACTGGGTTACAGACAAATTTGACAGTGGAGTAATGGGAAATGTAGTCTGTTTGTCCACAGTCAGTGTCATAAAATTGGAAAGTGGTTAGTGGAGTTTCACAGTCCTCAGTCGATTAGTCTTCAGTTTGCATGCCTCACATATATCTGAGGGAATACAGAACAGGATCCTGGCACAAAGATATGTGCAGCAATGGAGGGTGGGAGGGAGAATCTATGGAAGGATTTGGAAAGGCTGCACTAATGTTGGAAAAATGGCAATTAAGATTCAGTCTGCAAATAATGCAAAGTATTTGACTTAGGCCGCAGGAACACTGGTGTGAAATATCATTAGGGGAGGAGAGGAAATGACAGCGAAGGAAAAGAATCTGAGGTACTGACCTCACCTGTAATGGAGCACCAGGAGCAGAATGAAAAGGCAGTGGTGACAATATACAGAATGCTGTGTGCACCATCACTGAGACTGAGTCAAGGAGCAAAGAGATAATGTTTCCACTCTTCAGGGCCCTAATCAGTCTAACTTTGAGTATTGTATGCAGTTCTGGAGATCATATAAGGAAGTTTACATCATGTTACTTCAGAAAAATCCAGAAGAACACAACAACAAATTTCTGTAGGATAAAATGGAGGGGATATGGCTAGAAGCTAAAGCAGACAGATTCTTCCTTCAGAATAGATGAGACAGTGGACATGATACTGCTGTAAAGGACCATGTCAGGAAGACGTGAATGGGTCATGCTGAACAGGAATAACAAAGGAGGAGGGAGGGAGGACAAACAAATGATTTTAGGGGCTAACTACATCCTGGCTCTCCATAAAAACATTTTCTCAGACAGGATGGCAAGGCTATAGACTGGGATAATAAAATAAGTGATGGTAAGGGAATCCACTGAGACATTCAGAAAGGCATGGGACAGATGGACAAAGGGTAAGGGAAAACCCAAAGATGGAGGGATGATAGAATACTAAATCTACTTAAAATGGCATACTAGACAGCCTTAGTGTCTCCTTCTGCCTAAAACAAATATAATGTAATATAATGTCTCCTTCCCTTAATGAAAACAAACATCTTGCCCTCTGATCATAATATTATTTTCTCCCAAATTGGTTTTGTGTGAGTTTCTTTTGTAAATGACACAAATTCACTGGTGTTAATAAGAAATAGATGAAGGAATGCTTCCCTTTAATCAAAAACCAACTGGTCTGCAGTAGCTATTTATATATCAATCCCTCAACACTTCATCTGTTCAGGTGCAAGCAGATTATCATGCCCTGGGTGCTCATGGGGGCAAGGTGTCTGATATTCCATACCTCCCACTAAGAGAAACATTGGATTCAAATAAATAGTCAGCTGCAAGGAGATCACTTGAATGAGAGAAGCAGAGGTCAGTGGTGTTAAGGTTGAACCTGTACTGGATAAGACAGAAGAAAAGGAATCTAGCTCCAAGGGATCTCATGGTCAAGAGAGGTGAGGCAGAAGCTAACAGCATTGAGGCCGATCCCACTGAGGTCAAGACTGACCCTGAAGGAGCCTGTAGATACCAAAGAGACATCAATGGTTGAATGCAGTTGAAATGGAGCCAACAGTATGGAAGTTACCTCTGATGAAGAAGGAGTCGATCCTGAAAGGACTCACTGACACCTAAGAGGAAAATGGTTGTAGGAAGATCCCCAAAAGATATAAGGAAACAAGAAAAAAATAACATCTGGTGACTGAAGTCATAATATTGGAAGACATGAATCCTGAGAAAATGGGTCAAACCTGAAACTCCATTAGTGTCAAATGAAAGAACCAACGGCAGCTATAAAAGATCCAACTGGTTCCAGAACTGAAACAGGGCTGGTGAGAGGGACAGACACCAACCACCAGTTAAAAAGCAACTACAAAAAAAGCACTGAATCTTTAGTTTCAAGAATGCAGAAAAGAAATATGCATGTCATTTCACTGAATTTCAATTCACCCTCAAAAAATTGTTGAAAGCTCAAATCACTGAAAACTCATTTCACTGAATCACATTTCACTGAATGTAAGTACTGTTGGGCAAATAAAATGTATATGCCCTTTTTCCCACTGTAGTGGAATCTTGGAGTTAGTATATACAGTTAGGGGGGGTGGGGGCTACTTAGCTTTTATATTTATGAATATCATTTCAATGAAAGCTAACAATATAAAACAAAGAGTAGATGGGGGATACGTCCCCCACCCCCTAACTATATATAGTAACTCCAGGATCGCACTACAGTGGGAAAAAGGGCATTTAAGTTTTATTTGCCCAACAGTACTTACATTCAGCGAAATGAGTTTTCAGTGATTTGAGCTTTCAGCAATTTGGTGTGAGTGTTTTGAAATTCAGTTAAATGATTTTCAGTGAATCAAAGTAGACCCATATACATATATATATATATATATATATATATATATATATATATATAGTAATGTCTTTCGGCTTTTCCCAGTTAGGGGTCGCCACAGCGGAACTCCGGTCCACTAATGATTGGCAGTGGATTTTTACGGTGCCGAGTTGCCAGCCCGATGCCCAACCATCAAAGAAGGCACATCTATTCACACACACACCTACCTGCATGTCTTTAAATGTCACTCGACCATGGGGAGGACATGCAGACTCCACACAGAAGGCACTCCAGCCGAGAATCGAACGGGCGAACCTCTTGCTGTGAGGCGACAATGCTATATCTATATATATATATATATATATATATATATATATATATATATATATATATATAGACAGATATAGTCTGAAACCTAGACCAAGAAACATTCACTAGGAAAAATCATCATAAAGAGAGAACGTGGCTGGTAAAAAGGGTCAAGGTAACTGTGGAAGCAGTAGTAGTAAAAACTGTACCACATCACACACATCCACCAGCTAAGCCACAGTTAAAGAAAATACAGCAAGCCAAGCAATAGTGAAACATGGTAGAACTAAATGCCATGTCCCAAATGCATAGTGTATTACTAAACACAGTCAGATTAGTATAGAAAGACCAACCTGTGCAGATTCACACTTTAAAGGGGATGTTGCATCAGTAAAAGACACAGCGTCACTCATCTGCATGTCTTACCATAAGAACAAAGTTGGATTAACTGCAAGAAGATTACAGTTACCTCTTCAAAGACTAATGAATGTATATAGCTTAGGATATCAGCCAACACAGACTCACAGTGGTTATAGTATATATCATGAGAAAAAAGCTCAGAGCAGACCCTAAAGAGAAGACTGCAAGAAAAAAATGAATTCTGAAAGTCTTAGCATGAAAATAAAATGTAGCCTGTGGTCAACTCTGATTGTTAGGAGACAGGCTACCTATCTATGTCAAGCAAAGCTCTTCATTAGCACTCTTCAAGAAAAATCTTGATGAGTGGATGGGAAATAGGAAATACACCTCGGGGATCACTTCTGTGTCTCTGCTCATCAGTGGCACAGGAAAATAACTTTATTGGGTGGCGTAAGCCAGGGAACCTTGTTGGCTAGGCTTGTGTAGGCCCTTGGGCCAATAGCCTAGTACCTACCTATGAACCTATAAACCTATGAGAAACATGCAAACATATCAGGTTACAAAGGGAACTGTCAGATTATCTATGTCTCCAAGAGTAAAACATAGTTTAAGAATAAGGCTCATTAAACTGGAAAGTAATCAGATTTTACATAAGTACCACACAGAGGGAAAGAACTGTAACATTTTCTAACAGTGTGCAAAGTCTACACTAGATAAGAAAACTCAAATTCTTAAGTTGCAGAGAAAAAAACAGCACAGAACCTAAGGAATTGCCCTTTATTTTTTCTTAGCAGAGTATGGTGAGAAAAGAAGCAGGGAGGGGGATGATGACTAAGCAAACATCCGATCTGAGAGGAAAAGTGTTTCAAAAATGAGAAGGGTAAGACTGACGTTGAATGCAGCTCCAATGCACTCAGTTTCAAAAAATGAAAGAAGTCAACCACTTGAACCTAAGAAAAATAACTAGATAGCCAGAGGCAGTTCTTATGACCTGCTGACTTCTTCCATGGTCTAAGAGATGTGGAGATGGGTTTTCAGGATTTGTGCACTGTGTTGAAAGAGGAATGTCTCGAGTTGCTGTTTAAGTCCTACAGTTGAAGGATATGAGACTGCCAACATGAGAGCACAGGCTAAACACAATTAGTACTAGCAATGAAACAAATATGTCTTGTTTTTCCTCTATGGTCATTCTGGCCCTGAATGAAAAATCAGTTCTTCTCTTGGATTTATTATTGGGATAACCATTACACACAGCAACATTCCATATCTCTTGCTCTGTGTACGCTAACACCTATAGCCAAGAAAACATGTCCTAAGCTATTTCCTTGCACTTTATAATTCCTAAATATGATTCATGCATTACTGTCACTAATGCCTTCCTTAATTGAACAGGCTCTAGTAATTTTAAGCCTAAAATATATTGTCTTTCAAGCAACTAATCTCTGTTTGAAATACAACCATGTATTTCTTTCTTCATAACTGATAATTGTTCTAGCAACCCTCTCATACCTACTCCTGTTAATATCTCAGTTACTAAATCATGCTCAGTACCCTGCTGTAATTCTTTTAACTTCTTTTTAGTCACTGATAACTGGAATTATCCAATTAACTTCCACTTCATTCCACAAATTGTCTTGCTGCTGTGGCAAACATGAACAACTTGCAAATCTGCTATAAGCACTTCTTTTTTTTCTGGCTTGTATCCCACAACTTAATTTCTGTAACTCCAAAGACATTCTCTGCAGTCTGCAGGGTGCTTTGTACATCTGCTTCATAGAAATATAATTGTCTCTTAACCAACTTTTTTTTTCTTAAATACATATTTGTAACTCTTAATAGCCACATTCTCTGGCAAGTGACTCTTTTTCTGTCTGAGGTTATATTTCTTAGAATTATGTAACAACCCTGAACCCAGCAACAACTGGCTTATCTTTTTACATGAATGCAACATTTCTATTCTGGCTGGCATTTGCTTATAATGTGACTATCATATTCACACCAAATTGTTTCAGGGTGGGTGCTTCTACCACTAATTAATTATTTCAAAATTATTTTCTTGTTCTCTACATCAGCATAATTAAATGGTTTGCTCCAATCATCTTTCCTTCTCTCTCTACCTGCAAAAGCAGTCACTGGAAAATGTACTCTCTCTGCCCATCTGTAGTACGAACTTCTAACAGCTTGGGATCATCTGTCTAAACCTTATCTCTGTCCAATCACTGACCAACAAAATCTGTCATTCATTACTAACTCCCCTATGTTTAAGCACCTCTGTATCACCATTTAAAAAGCAAACTGGCTACCAAACAAATAATGAACAGACTTCCTGCTTGGTTCACTTCTTTTCAAACTCCTTCATCTCAGCATATGCACTGCAAAACTAGTTGCCAATACCACAACCACTACACACTCCCTCAGATACAACTCTCACCTTGGTCCTATACTCTAAATGCTTTGAAAAAAGTTTCAGTATAATACCACAGCTTCACCCTCTTGGCTTCCAGACTGTAGAAATCTCTACCAAGTCACTTGAGGAACCTTATTAACTACTCCAGCTTCAGGCTTCAGCTAAACACTTATTGTGTCAGACAGAGCAGGTATAGATTATAAGGTCCTGGCCATATTACCTACATTTCTCACATTTAGTTTGTATTGTCAAAAACCATACCTCCTGCAAGCTATGGCAATGTTTCTCCAAAGCAGCCGAAAGCTTACAGTTTTGTATCTTGTACCTGTATACCACCAAATTGGCCTTAAATTGTTCCACAATGAGATTAGTACCCGACCACAGTAAACAAACTGACTTATATTAAGCCTAGTTTCAAGGCTGACTTTATTATTTAGGAAAGGGTGTAATTACTGATTCCTAGCACAGGAAAGAAGATATAAAATGAAGCCAGTTAAATAGGAAAGATTAGCAGAGCTGATGGAATCACTTGTGGAAAGTACAATGAATGGTAACTGGGTGGAGTTGCATTATAGGGGTCTCTGAGACAAATTTATAAACCACAGCAACTAAGTAAGAATACTAAACTTTATTACAAAACCATAATACTTAGAACTTCAGCTAGTGCCTTGACAGATTATTAAACATCCAGAATATACTATATTTTAAATAGTCTTTAATTACAAAGCAGTCAACAACAACCACTCTCTCAAACAGGCGGCAATAGAAAAGTAACATCTATAAAGTATAAGAATGAAACAGGCAAGCAAACAAATACAAACTATCACAATAAACTTTATCAATGCTGTTGTTAAGTCCTTTCAGTTTTAAAGCCTTACGTTTTGCAGTGAAAAAAATTATCTTTTGTATAAAAGCTGCTTCCATACATGTTCTAATACAGCTACTTGCAGCACTAAAATATTCACTGTGCTTTATGGGTATGTTTAGCCACAGGGATTTTAAAACATTTTAATCTTAACATCTCATAAAAGTTTCAGCAGACTGATTTTAAACTTTGTACTGGTCATAACTATATATACTATGCTACAGGAACATCTCATGCCAAAATTACACTCTGCATTGCAAGTGCATCTATGTTGTATACACCCCCTCCTACCATTAAAAGATCTCAAACTGTTGTAGCACAGACAAACAGAATACAGTAACAAGGGAAAGTCCCCTTGTTAGCTCCAAATGACGTCAGACTGAATTTTTTCTCAATTTTTAAATACTTATTTTGCACCAGATAAGCTTTCAGGTTCTTTTCTCCCTTATAAGAATCACACAGTGAATTAGGTAGGATACTACTTAATTCTACATCACTTTCAGAGACATTCTATTTTCTTTAACTATATTGTTTCTTCTTTAATTATTCCTGCTAGCTAGCAACACATGATATTCAGTTACAGAGCAGCATTGATATGATCATATTTTATAGTTACATTTCTCATTATCAGCACTATAGTGCACCTTTTTCTGTAGCACTTGATGTTTCTCCATACATGCTACCTTGTTATAGGTGTCCCTTAAAAAAGCCACATCATAGCCACTTGCATAAAATTTAATATTTATATCCTTTGCTTCTTGAATAAAATCAGTTCTATTATTACATGTTCTTCTTGCCCTTAACATTTCTTCATATGGCAGGGCTGACAAATCTTAAATCAATTTTAATTAAATCAATTAATTTTTTTTTACACATTGTGGTCATTAAAAGTTCTTAATATGTTAAAGTTGATAAAACCTGTGTTTACCAGTTATTCTTCAAAGTATCAGTTATACTACAAGTATATGAATTTAACTGATAAGGAAGGAGTAAATAATAAATGTTTGATGAAATTAGTTTAATATGAATATATGGGTCTACCTGATAACACCAACACACCAAAACACCGACAACGAAATCACTGACACCACAAAACCGAAAGTTCAAAAACACGAAACTTCACATGCCCGACAAACCACAATCCCAAGAATCAACAAAACAAATACCTTTTCCAAAAAACACACACCCAACACAAGCACACCAATAACCTTACAAACCTACACTAACTACGCACCCTAACTCACTTAATCTGACCCTAACCCTTAAGTCTGTCACTACCGCACACTTACCCGCACCGTAACCCTAACTCACTTAATCCACCCCTAACCCTTAAATCTGTTACTATCACACACTTACCTTACCTGCTCCCTGACCCTAACGTCTGTCCCTATCGCACACTTATCTTAACATGTCGGTGTTCTCAGCGTCGGGATTTTCAACTTTCGGTCTTCTCCGTTGTCGATCTTCTGGTGTCGGTTATCTCGTTGTCGTTCTTCTCAGCTTTCAGCGTTATCAGGTAGACCCGAATATATTGGTATTTTAAGATGATTTTGATAAATAAATTACATTATGGCAAGCTAAATGAAATACAATAGTTTGATATCTACAAAAGATGACAGCTTGGGTTGTGGCACTGTAAGAAACTCAGATGAGCAGGAACACAGTCTAATGGTCATAGGGTACCTTCTGCGATTCATGCTTCATGAAAATACTTCCCCTTCACTCTAAAAGATATAACAGTGGATGATGAAGGCCATTATGTTGGGGTTTATTGCTGCACATTTTACAGCAATTTTTAGTGCTCATCCACCTGTGAAATGACCCAAAAAGTTGTCTGAGAAGTAATGAGGGTGATAATTGTGTTGGAAGAAGGAATAGTTGTTTATTGAAGAAAATGACATTTTTCAACAGGTACACCAGAAGTAATAGGTGGTACTCAAGCATTTTAAGTGCCATCTTTAGGGAAATATATAAGAATGTACATCAAGGTGATGGGACTGGCAGCCGTTTCACATTTTAAATCATACTCACCAAAATATATATTTTGCTCAACTTCAACTAAACATAAGTCAAAACTGAGAAACACTAAGGGTTGTATTACCTTTGAGCATTCCTGTTTAGCTAATATGATAAAGACACCTCCAGTATTACTATCAGATCATGCCCTAATGAAGTCTCCATCAAGTATACTACCCTCTCTTCTTGTTTGGAGAAACACTGGTGGTTTCCAAAAGTTTCCTTAAGGAAGACATTTTTGTTGTTTGCTGTAAGATTGAAAATAAATTACATGATATGTGATAGAGACAACAATATCAGGGGCTGTTTGAAATTTCTTGAAGAAATGTAAGGTATGAAATAATAAAGTTATACTAAGTTATTAATAAAGAAGAAAGCAGACAATCTAAGGAAAGCAAGATTTGGTAGCAGATTTACAAAAGTGAAAGCGTTTTTACACAAAAGAGTCTGGAATATTAGAAAGCATTAGAAGTTAGACTGAGACCACTCAGGTTGAAAGTATTATTTTGGACTGAAAAGGAGGATAGGAGTAATTGTAGTTAAGATCCTGCAATGACGAGATGTTTCAGTAATATTATCAAAAACATTTCAAGCTGGAAGTGATGGGATAAATATGGGAAGGATACTGCAGAGTATTTAAAAAATTCACAATTGCCTTAACTTACTAAACATGGAGAAACATCAGTGATGGTTGAAGAATTCAAAACATTTTGCAGACAAGAGTTACAGCACCTAGCACTGCTGATATCCTGATACAGCCTTGGATATTACATAAAGAAATAATCCAAGACAAAACAGCATAAGTAGTGACAAAAAAGCACCAACTAAACAATGAAACAGCCACTCAAAGACCAACAAGCCAAAAAATAAATGTGTGTAGTCACCAACAGCAAATCTTATATTTGTCCATCACTTTATTTAACATCAAGCTCTTTCCTCCCTACAATTAGCAAATGGGACTTCTTCAGAATGTTCTGAAGAAGTCCTATTTGTTAACTGTAGGGATGAAAGCACTTGATGTTAAATAAAGTCGTGGACAAATATAAGATTTGCTGTTGGTGACTACACAAATTTATCATATAAAGAAATACAATGTCAAATAAGTTTTATCATATGGTTATAAAAACAGACATCCCTTTGTCGTGGAAGTAAGCAGTGTTGACTACTATTCAAAACAAAGGAAAGGGGAGGACTCATCTCTGCATGCTTCATGTATGAAAACGTCTATACTGAACCATGATTAAAGTATATTTATTTAAGCAATGCAATTTGATAATTGGGTAGGTGAGCTGGTCCTGTGACCCTTTCTAGCCATGATCTGGGCCCCAGTTGAGCAGAAAACAAAATATCAAAACATACATAATATGGTATTTATACACAATGCCAATACTTGCAAGAAAATTGGCAAAAGGTCTTCCATGACTGACAGACATTGACAACTGTGGATTTATTAGGAGAAGACAAACTTTTGTTAATATACTGAAAACTGGGTTAGCAATGAAGAATGTACACTCAGCTAATGATAAATTATTATGTGAGTTTGGATTCAGAAAAGGTCTTTGCTATAGTAGAGTGGTGGTACTTAACACTGGTACTTTTTGATGGTGAGACATTCAAATTTACAAACATTTTCAGTAGGAGAGGAAGAAGTAAAGATTTCCTTATTTAAAGATGATGCTTTTATATATACCCATAAACAAACCAGAGAAAATCCAGAGAACATAAATGTATTTATTCCTTTCTTCAACAGGTAAGCTGTCCCATTTTAGAGTCAACCCAGAACACTGTCCAATTAAGTGACTTTCAGAGTAGCACATTAGACAAATGAAGGTGGAATGAATCAAACCTTGCACCACTGGCACAGGATGTAGCTCATTAACAGCTCAAAGCATTAGTCTTCTGCCTTAACTGCCATACCTTACTCCAGGATATAACCAACTTTAGCAGCAGATATTGATAAGCTATTTAAAAACAAAAACACAAAACCATGAAAAAATCTCAAAACAACAAGGCAGGAAGCCTCAAATAAAAACAAAGACTTTATTTACTCTAATGCCTCGGCTATAAAAAGCCTTCAAGGAATACAAAAAGCAAATGTCAAACCATACGTTTAAATACATTCATCAGTTCAATAACAGCCAATAAAATTACATAATTAATTAAACAAGTACCTTCCAATTACAATCTACATTAAGTCCTAAAGGACACAAGGTATTACATTTCAGAATAAAAATAGTTTCTTTAAAAAATAATTTCCTTTCAAAAGCATTCTCTGAATAGAAACCCATGGATACTTTTTCTAAAATAGTTGCCTTCAGTACATTAGGGTCTGAGTCATGAAATTGTGAAAATGACTAGCTATAGGACTTTCTAATTTATTATGTTTAATATTCCTAATATGCTCTTGTAGTCTCACTTTAAATTTTTGAAAAATGTCTTTGTTATCACTTATAGTGTTTTTTGTTCAGAAGTAGTTGTGTTAGTCAACTATTACTGTTTTTTTTGTTTAGGTTTAAAGAGTTGGCTAGTTTACTCTGTTCCTCCCCTAGTATTTCTTATAGAAGGGGAAGAAATCTGAGGGATTTCTTTAGTTTATAATTATTTTTGTGTACCTTCTGTTTCTTCTATACTTTTTTTACTGGTGCTTTAGGTACTCATGCCTGTGGACACGGTAGTATTTGTCGGCATGTTGTTAGAAAATTTGATTATATAAATGAAGTGTCTTTTCTGCCCTCTGATGTTTATAATTCTAAAACTGACAACAATATTTATGCCCTTAAGTGTCCTTGTGACTTGACTTGCATCAAGGAGAGCAAGACAAACTTTAAAGTGAGACTACAAGAGCACATTAGGGATATTAAACATAATAAATTAGAAAGTCCTACAGCTAGTAATTTTGCACAATTTCTTGACTCAGACACTAATGTACTGAAGAGAAAAAGTTTAGGAAAAGTATCCATGGGTTTCTTTTCAGAGAATGCTTTTAAAAGGAAATGATTATATAAGGAAACAATTTTTATTCTGAAATTTAATACCTTGTGTCATTTAGGCCTTAATGTAGATTGGAATTGGAAGGTACTTGTTTAATTAATTATGTAATTTTATTGGCTGTTATTTAATTGATGAATGTATTTAAACCAGGGCCATCAGCCTAGTACATGCATATGAACCTATTAACCTATATGGTTTGACATTTGCTTTTTGTACTCCTTGAAGGCTTTTGATTAGCCAATGTGCTAGAGTAAATAAAGTCTTTGTTTTTATTTGTGAGTTTCTGCCTCTTTGTTTTGAGATTGACAGGCTATTTTAACTATTGAACATATTTGAAGTTTTCTCAGGTTATAACATAAGTAAGACAAGTAATGACTATGAAATTCAGTTCTCTCCATACCATTTACTTTAAAATTAAAGTATGATTTTTATGTAAGAAAAGTACATTAACTCTTTGGGAATACATTAAGGATATAACATTAATGATTCTCTTACTAAGACATACAATAATTGAGAAATTAAAAAACGTGTTCTGTAGATGAAAAATGTTTGGACTGGAGACAGACCAGAGGGTTTACCCTTTGCACATTTTTGTTCTCCCTCTATGAGTTTATGTGTAAATTTCCTGCAGTTATTGTAGTAAATTCTTGATGGCAGCCAAAAATGTGATAACATTTTTTATGTGGGATGATGTAAAGGTTTTTTAAGGAAAATTTGTATTACTTAGGAATGTGGGAAGTTTAAATTTTCCTGACCTAAATTTATATTATAAAGACTACAACTATAACTTACCTATTCACTATTTATGTATGAATACAATGTCAAATGAAAAAAAAAAGATTAGTTGAGATGAATAATGGAAATATTGGACATTTTGAAGGGAAATCTTTCCTGGCACATTATACAAGGAGAACAAACTTTTCAAAATGATAAAACTAACTGCAGGAACACTATTATGATATATCTATTGGAAACTGTAACACTTTAATGGTCAGTGGTGGATAGTGACTTCAAATCAAAGGGGGGCTGCAGGAGACAGCTGAATGGGTGGGAGCCAATGTGGAGGGGGTGTGGCCAACTAGAAAGGGGCAGAGCTATGCTCAAAACCACAGCAACTGGAACTTTAATTAAATACGCTGCCCTGGGTGCCAAAACGTCATTACGAGAGTCCAATCAAGACAAAATGAAGTGTAGAAGAAAAAAATATTTTAATGCATTGGCTACATGGCAGCTTACTTAATATCTAGATGGAAACAAAAGGTTGTGAGACATGAAAAAATAAATTACTTTTGAAATACATTACTGGAATGCCAGTCAAAATCAAGTATATAAAAAAACAAGCAGCACTTAACTCAAATCATTCTCTTTGCAACTGCAGTTCTAATTATAATTTATATTCAGCTATATAAAAGTACCAAGTAACATGCTGAAAGTAACAATCTCTGTGATACCCCCACTTGTAAAAATGTTTCTTATCCAAAAAAGACCTGCTGCCTGACAACAACTATCTACTTGTTTCATGTGGAAAACATGATCAAAGTGAAAAAATGAACAGCAAACAAGAAACAAGCTCAAGATAAATTGCTTAAAGGATTACTGCACAGGTTATGGATGGGTTTATATCATAAGCTCAAAAGCTGATAACTCCAAAGCACAAAGCTTTGAACTTCAAACTTCAAAGTTCAAAAACATTGAACCATAGAATGGAGATTGCCATAGAATGTGGGAAGGGAAGATTTCCTTTTACTGCACTGTAGTGCGATCTCGGAGTTGATATATTTAAGTAGCAGGGGTGCAGGGGGGCTTGCCCCCTTGCATACAGCATTTTGTTTTGGTTAATTAGGGGTTTTTTTTGGTGGATTCAATGTCAGCTTTCGAGGTTTGAAGTTTGCGGTTTTGAGCTTCAGAGTTATCACTTTTTGATTATGTGACATAGACCCATTATGATAGATTGGCATTCTGTTTAGTTTATGGGTAAAGCCTGCAAAGATGACTGCAAGTCTCCAACAAATGTAATGAGCTTCTGAAAATACTGTAGTCCTGTCCTTTATTACAAATACTGTCATATGCGTTCAATACCTAAGGTTTATACATTATCTAGTTATGTAAACATTTTCTGCATGGCAACAATAAAAAAGGCTTTTTCAATGTTGGTAATTCTTTAACAGTATGCTTATTAAAGCTTACTTGCATCTTACAAACTCAGACAAGCTTACCTGATGGTCATTAAAGCATTGCTACTTAAACACAGAGCAACAGGACACTGTGACAGCATGCATTTTCTGAATAATAAACATAAATCAACAGTATAAAAATATGACAGAAAAACAGAACATTTTGCAAAATCAAGGACAGATGAAAAGCCACTGTCGTACTTGTGTCTACCTTGGATGGGGGAATACTCTGCACACTTACACTGCATAACTGCTCCTTGCCTTGCTTGGACACATCCAGAGTCACTACATGGGGGAGTGGGGTGCAACAAGTATGTCACAATTTGAAATATCTCCGGCTGACGGTGATGGCTCTGACACATTTGTCATACCTCTCAACCTCAGAGCAAGAAATCTAGACAAAGTCATATGTAGAAGTGGGAAAAAGGCCCAAAAATATGGACAATTTTTAAATATTGCTCTTATAAACTTAGAAAGATAATTGAATAGCAGTAGGTCTTGCATTAGTATGAATTTTCTGAAGGGTATGAAATCTGAAACTCAAATGTCTGTCATTATTTTCTAACTTCAATCGTTAATGATTTGCCACTAATTTGCCAGAAAACCACAATTTTATAAAACAGACCAAAAATGTGATGCAAAAATATAAAACTGCCACAAAATACAGCTGGGAACCTGTCAAAGGGACACTTTTTTAATATTAGTACTGTTAACTTGAACAGCTGACAAAATAAGAGAATTTACATGCATTTCTAAAATAAAAGTAATCTATAACTCTGATCACTGCTGTTATTTATAATTGTAAACCCTCCACGCTTTCTCCCAAAATTGCTATTTTGTGGAGAAATTATTAGGGGAGAGGAACATTTTGAGCCAAAATTGGGGACAGTTGAGAGGTTTGGGTATTCCTAATTCTATAAAGTGATTTATCTGCACGTACCTCTCAACCTCTTAATGCAGAAAATCTGGACAATGCCAAATATATTGGTGGAACATAAAAACAGTACTAAAAATTTCTCTTGTATAAACTTAGTTGATAGAATAACAGGTCTTGCTTTAGCATACATTTTTATAAAGGTTATGAAGTCTGAAACTCAATGTCTGTCGTTATGTAGTGACTCCATTCCTAAAGGATTTGACAGAAAACCGCAAATTTTATGAGGAACAAACAAAAAATAAGAAGCAAAAATCTATTAATTCTGCAAAAAATCTGGACAGTTGAGAGGTCTAGTTCAGTCGGGCTGTCTTTAAATTTGCCACCCCCACCTCACAAAATCATGGTCGAATGGAGCCTCCCCCTGCAGCCATTCCAATGTCCCATTACTTGGCTATTTCATCCCATTTACCATAATCACTGTAATGTGCATACTGCTATACTTCTGTGATGATTTGGATTTAATTTGAAAGTTTTATTTTGCATTTTACACCACAAACACTAATAGACATGCTAAACAAAGCAATGCAGTTTCACAATGAAAATGGACTTAGCATTAAAACTTCTCTGCCCTTGAAACTCACATTCATTGAAACAGCATTGAAACCCACATTCAAAGAAAATACATTTTGCCAGTGGCAGATAAAGATTAACTTTGGGCTGTTTTCAAAATCATAGGCCCCAGTCACACAAAATATACATGTGTTCTTTGATACACTTTCCTGATTGTATTAAATAATATTCCTTGTATAATACGGTACAGTTGTTAGAGGGTGTTTTAAATTTATTGTTTTGAACATTTTTCCAGTAAACAATGAAACAGAATGCATGTACCATTAAGGACAAAACTGCCCAATTTAAAATATTTCCATCACAAAAGTCTACTCAAACTTCAGCAGTCCACCAGTATCAGTAAATATGCACATTCTCTGAAGAAGTAAATGCCATCTAAATATTTCCACATTAAAGAGATATGAAACTAATGAAGAGGCTGCTGCTAGCAAACAACTTTATATTTCA
Source organism: Protopterus annectens (assembly GCF_019279795.1). Classification (NCBI taxonomy): domain Eukaryota; kingdom Metazoa; phylum Chordata; order Ceratodontiformes; family Protopteridae; genus Protopterus; species Protopterus annectens. The sequence goes on from NC_056733.1 coordinate 268,403,437, forward strand.
TTGTTTCATCTACAAATAAAGTGCCTGTTGCTCCTGAGGAATAAATTGCCTATGTTACATTAAAAAATGATAAGCTAGTAATATTGCAATAAGGAATGGATGGCAAACTGATAATACTTCATAGTTACTAGGTATCTTTGCCAAAAAGAACTGCAGCATCTACCCCCCTTACAACACAGCATCAGCAATGCATCTACATATTGTGGGAGTAGAACCCACAGTCTTCTGCATCAAAAGCAAGTACACTACCTGTTGTGCTATTAACACTGCAAGCAGGCTCAGCATAAGCAGCACTAAACTTCTCTTCCCCTGCAGCTCTCAGCTCCTTGTAAAATCTACTAGACACTCAGCTGTATCTCTCAACTTTACAGTACAAGAAATCTGGAAAAAGCCAAAATTTATTGGGGGGGGGACAAAAGCCCAAAAACCAGGGACATATTTTAAACATTGCTTGTATAATCTTGGAAAGTTGCTAGAATAAAATGCTGTGTTACTACCATACATTTCACTGCCAAGTCCTGGACCCAGGACCCTGTGCATAAGAGTCAGAGCAATATACCACCATGCCAAATTAGCTGTTTTGTGAAAGAGAGGAAGACTTAAACTTAAATTGCTACCATTTAGTAAATTCAGTTCTCACCATAGCCGTCAGCCTCTTAGCACAAAACACCCAGACAAAGCCAATAATGGGGGAATACAGCCCCAACATATTCAGTGAATTCAGTTCTCAACATAGCTTTCAACCTCTTAGCACAAAACACCTGGACAAAGCCAGTAATGAGGGAATATTGCCCCCAAACATATTCAGTGAATTCAGTTCTCAGCATTGCTCTCAACCTTAGCACAAAAAGCTGGACAAAGCCAATAATGGGGAAATACAGTCCCAAAGACAGAGACAAATTTCAAATATTCATCTTATAAACTTAGAAAATTGCTAGAATAAAAGGTTTTGTGTTACTATGTACTTTCTGAAGAATATGAAATCTGAAATTCAAATGCCTGTCATTTTTATTTATTTAACATTTGTTAACCAGGAAAGTCTGACTTGGAACAAAAGCCAATTTTCAGCAGAGGCCCAGGGAGAAACACGCCAGACACATGCTTTTGTAACATGGGAGTACACCAGAGCACCCAGAGGAAACCCACACAAATACAGGGAGGACATGCAGACTCCACACAGAAGGGACCCCATCCAAGAATCAAACCAGAGAACCTCTAGCTGTGAGGCAACAATGCTACCACTGCACCATCAACTATGTACTGAATTAAAAATCCACAGATTTTATGAGGAACAGAACATAACAGAACAAAAATATGAGGCAAAAATCTGCAATGTTTTCACAGATGGTGGTGGGTAGGGAATTTAGGCTCTTGCTACCTGCACCCAAGGTACAGGGTTCAAGCCTGAGCCACCACCATCTGAGTTCTCTCTAGCCACCAATATATATCAACTGGGGCATTACACACACACACATACACATACAGATTCAATAGTATCTGGTGTCCCTCGTCTGTAGCAGCCAATAACACCTTCCCTGAGTAGCAGCAAGTTCAAGTCCAGTACAGCTCAGCAGCTTCAATAACTCGTCCTTCCCCAGTAGCTTCAGGTCCAGTAAACAAGTCCTTCTCCCAAGTCTCGCATAAGCAGGTCCTCCTTCCCCATGAGATCAGGCTCCAGCCTGTGGGTGTTGCAGCCCAGATCTCTTCCATTTTATGCAGTCATCACCGCATAGAATTCTGGGCATCAGAGTACTGAGATGCCTTCTTCCTACTCCAGACTGCTGTTGCAGCAGTCTGGATCCCCTCTGAATTCCACAATTGCCAAGTGCGCATGCACGGATGTTTGGAAACATTCTGAGACTCACTGATTTGGTTTTTTTTTGTTGTTTTTTTTCCTTATCCACAGCTGGGAGGGCTGCAGTCCTGTAGTCCTATAGCACAAGCCACAACTGTTAATGGTCAGTTTGGTTACAATGTTCTGAAAAATAAGTGCTCTGGGAAAGACTGGTGAAAGAAAATGGAACAATAGGAAAGCAAGTTACTTTTTTGGAAACAGCTAAGAATAGAATCATACTAGGGACATGGCTGTGGACTCAACAGATGTATCAATTACCCCATGAAGACTTGAATAGGGAGATGATTGCTACAGACAGATCTTCGAGTTTGGCAGAGTTTTTGGAGGCTTTGCTCAGTTAATAGCAGAATATATAGTAAAAGCCAGAAGTGGGTCTCGAGTAGTTAAAGGATTAAAAAATCATGCATATAAAGCATTTGAAGTGCTGATACTAAGATAATATGCAAAAATTAGGTGGGACTGGAGCATCTTAATAGATGATGAAAGCAATTACATTCTTGGAGATGGATTTGTCAGCTGAGAGATAATTCATCAAATCATGGAGATTCAGGATTTCTGCAAGGTTGGTTTTATATAAATATTTTTTACAATTCACCAAGGCTAAGAAACATGGTCCCATCTACAACCTACAGTGTTAGAGATGCAAGAAAGAGAATGTAGGTCTCTGGAACATATTTCAAAGTTATGGTTTAAAATTTAGTGGCAGGAGTAATGTGCTAAAACATTAGACTTACTAAAAAGGTAATTGTATTAGAATATTAAAAACGTTTGAAATGTTTAAAATTAAAATGGACAGTGATGTTTCTAAAGATGTCACTGGCTAGAAAAGCTAACAGAAAGAAATGAAAAAAGTAAAACATTCACCAACAATGGATAACATTATAAAAATCAGTGATGAACTTAATTGAAGCGAGACAAAGACAATCACAAGGCATTTTATAGTTATGTTTATAATCTCAAAAGCACAACACAGCAATGCATGAACAATATTACCTACACTGATGTGAAAGTTACAGTAAACTTACTGACTGATAAATTTAACTCTAATGTTACCCCTCTCTCCCCAATGTATGTCCCTTATGATACACCTGAAACTGCCTCACCTCTAGTTGTCACACAAGACCAGGTCCTAAAATTGCTATCAAAAGCTAAAAATACTGCATTGATGGGTCGTGATACTATCCCTGGATTCATCTTAAATAGCATGAAGCATGATTTATCCACATCTCTAACAACTGTTCAGTCTCAGTCTCCAATCAAGTTTTGTACCGAATGAATGCAGAACAATTATTCATTCCAATGCATAAGGGAGGTCCTTCCATAGAGCAAGGCATTTACAGATCCATAATTCTTACCAGCCTCATTTGCAAAGCCATGGAAAGACTTATCATGGAATTATTCAATCAGGACATAGGGAACCTAAAAACAATGGACCCATCTCAGTTTGTATTGTCAAAGGTGGGTCATGCTTACTCAAACTGGTGGATTTTTTGAAAAGGTCACCAAATCAATGGATGAAGGCCAAACAGTACATGCTGCATACCTCAACCTTGCCAAAGCTTTTGACACAATCCCCTTCTCAAATATTGTAGAAAAGCTAAATAAACTGGGAATAAACCCCTGTGTCTCCTGCAGGATTGCCAACTGGCTCACGGATAGGATACAGTTAATGAAAATAGGGGAAGCAACCTCCACAAAGAGACCAGTCACCACTGGAGTCAGTCAGGGTTCTGTGCTGGGACCTTTCCTGTTTGGTATCTACTTTTCTGAAGTAAAGCCAATACCAAAGGGACAGAGCTGACTAAGTTTGCAGATGAGTGCAATCTAGGAGCAGTTATTGAATTCCCAAATGACTTAGCCATCCTGCAGGAAGGTTTGTCTCAAATAAATAACTGCTGCCAAAATCATGGACTGAAACAAAATGCCAAAAAAAAGCATTATTGCATCTTTTGGGAAATCATCTACCCCAAGCAACTACCACATTGACAAAACACCCCTAAGAGCTGCCCAAGCTGTTCAGGATTTGGAAACTTATGTGGACAGTGAACTAACTTTTGATCAACATGTGTCTACTGTTGTAAGAAAGTTCTTCTATATTTCACAGTTTTGAATAAAGGGATTATGTCTAGATCTGGGGATGTCATTGTCCCCATTTACTCAGTACTCATTAGGCAAATTATTGAATATAATGCCCCTAGTGGTATTTAGCTTACTAAAAGGATGCAAGCTTAAACAACAGGTCCTATATGGACCAACTCAAAGCCATGTCACTCTACTCGGTATCTTACAGACTGGTAAGAGGTGACCTGTGACTGCATACAAAGCATCCTCTGACTCATTATTGATGGACTTACTGAACATCAGCAAGTCAAACTGTATCACACAAACTCAGTCTCAGTATCTAAAGCTCTTCTGCAACATTATCACAAGGATTTGGATGGACAGGTACATCTCTCAGAGGATACCGCTGTGCTGGGACAGACTCTCTGTCCACATGGAACAAAGTTCATCCCTGCCCATATTCATCCACTACTTAGATCTATGAATGGGAAACATAACATTTACCACAGCATTGTGCTCTCTACTACTAATGGACCAAGGCAGCTTCTAATTGCTTTATCCCACACGTGTCTCTCAGATTATCTACGGTATGATCTGGGTTATTCTCATTAGGGGTAATGTAGAATTATCAACCATATGATGGGTAAGGCCAGTCTCTAACCAAATGGGATAGGTTCATTTGAGCACAAAAGGGAAAATGGCTAGGCTTAAAATGTCCCACAAGGGCAACTAGCCTAGTACTTACCTATGAATCTATGAGACTTGCAGTACAAATATGTATTATGGAGGCTGCCATGGAGAATGCATAATGGTATGGTTTATGGTAAGTAAAGAAGAAACTGAAAATATTAATATATACTGGGGTAAATGACATTACAGTTTGAGACTAGACATGATTAATGACTACAATTATTGTGTCATTTTAAACACAAATGAAGCTTTTTCTGAATAGAATCATGTCTGCCACATGTACTTTAGGGAAACTATTAGACTCCCCTTTTTAATTTAAATGTTGTGAATGTTACCCAGAGTAATATTATATTGCATTTGTGTTGTTAGTGATATGTATATAGTGTCAAATGAATGTACCTGAGAGATTAGCATCCAAACTATATTATTGTCTTAAACTGTATAAATAGCTGTTGTGAAATAACAATGCACACCTAAAGTAATATTGTTGTTTGTAATGTATGAATGAAACATAATTAAAAAGGGTGGATGCGGAGAAGAGTAGAATTAAATGCATGCAACAAAGATGAACATATTTCATAAATTATTTCATCATGCAAATGAATCCTGAGACCTAGTTTGCACTCTTGTTGAGATATTTGCCTTTATTAGAGTCTGATTTCAAACCCACAAGCATTAAGGCTTGACTCACATACTTCAGTTTAGTAATTCAAATTTTACACATAATTTTATTCAGCATAATATCTCTTCTCAGTCTCTTCAACAATTAATTCTCAGACAATGTGCTTCTTAGCTCCTACCCCACATTGATATGTCACTTGTTATAATAATAACTCCTTCAGGTTCCTCAGTGATCTGTGAAATTGATCTGTGAAGCTTTTAGGCGCTAAGGATATGACTAAAAGAAGACTAACAAAGCTCCATCTTCCCACAGGTGAGTTAAAAGTAAAGCTTGGAACTTTATTCATTGAGCATATTTTGAAAAAAATCTGTAATTACTATCAAGCACAGAAAAATACACTCCTGCTGACATGACAAACATTCTTTCTAAAAATGTTCAACGTGAATCATTCTATTTCAAATAACTTTATTAAGATCTTGTTGATCTACACAAATTACATTTTACGCGACTTCCAAAGAGTAACCATGCTGACTACCCACTCATTAGACTCAATCCGTCTCTTATTCACACCCATGCACTCCTTTCAGGTAAAAGTCTTCTTCATTCTTCTCTTCAGCATTAATGCCATTTCCTTGGAGTATGCATTCTTGGAAAAATTGCAGGTGCTGTTTGGATATGCTGAACACCATGCCAGCAGTTCAAACTATCAAACAAACCAAAATCAAGGAAGCAGCTGGTGTGTCAACTATTCAAAACTGCTCTTGTATTTCTTATTTTTACATTCACATATAAGCACTTGGATTTACATAATGATCGGTGTAAGGCAGCAATTTAAGCATTAGTGGTTTCCTTTTAGTCCCCTTAAAACTCATTATTTTAAACTTCTGAGCATACAATACATTAGATTTCACTTATTAATTTTGAGCATCTTTCTCTATATATTTCCAACTGATACACTGGTTGGAATTTTTTGTTCCATTTCTACTTGGACACTATTTACAGTATACATATTATAAACATAAATCATGCACAGCTCATTTTTATGACTTTGATCCAACACATTATTATTTACACTGAAAATCATTTCTTTCATTTTACACTCTTAAGAAAACAGATCTCATATGCCATAATTTTGATGAATCACAGTCTCCTTTTATTGAGTTTACATCTACACCTCATGCAACACTTTTCAACTAAATATTTCTTAAGATATCTATGCTTTCCATTCCGTTCTGTGTTTGCTCATTCAACTTGGTTTGTCTTGTAATGGAATATTATATGCTTTGACTCTTTCTTGAAGTCTCTTAAAGATAAATGCTCAAAGGTATTTTTCTTGTGATTTTTTTGCAGTAACTATGCTTTTATCATATAAACTGCGCTTTCTAAAACATGTAGTTATTATTTTAGTTTCATCACCGGAACTATGTTTGTTAACATTAATAAACTAGTGTTTGTATTTCCTGTATGCTGACTAGCTGCCATGTACTTCTTGATTTTGAGTCATGTTGTCCTGCATTTTGATGATGCAATAAGGGGGGGGGGGGGGTAAACAGCTTATAGCAGATAGGCATGTTTCATGTACTCTGCTTCAGTACATAAAGTGATACAGACTGCACAATCAATCAGTCACTCAGATAGGCGATCTGAAATTTAAATTAATATTTATATTCCAATTAAAAATAACAAGAGATAAGTGAAACAGGATAAGATTCCTACTAAAGGGTATAATGCTTGGGATACAGTATAATAACACAGATATTAAACTGTAATAAATAACTGTCTACCATGGGATGATCAGCTTTAGGAGAAAACTAAGGTATGTGAGTCACCATAAAGACAGCCTACATTAAAGTATGTTTGTATGTGTTATGTGATAGCAATAGATTTGTACTGGAACAAAAATTTTTCATTGAACTGAATGAGTTTCTCAGCGAGAAGGAACCTCCACCTATATGTGGGACTAGTTACTGTAGGTAGCACCTGGTGGGAAATCAGACTGCCTTTGGGAATGATTTCCATATACAGCTGGAGCTGGAATGCATGGTTTGGAAGTTGGGTGGGGCAGCAGAGGACCTCACACATAGGGATGATTCATTGTAGTGTGAGTTACCCTCCAGACTCCTATGAGGATGGTTTACAATATTTGTTTTAAAAATGTGATAACATTCCTTGGTAGGCTAGTGGCCCTGCAAGCGTGTCCCTTGTCTTGCACAGGGAGAATTCAAGCATGATGGCCATGCCACTCTACACATGCAGCTCTTGAGCTGTACATTCTCATGGTCGTGCAGCTCTACCTGTATGTCAGAACTGGCTTCCTGCAGGTAATACCAAGTCTGATATACAGGTGGCGCTGTAAGACCAAAGAACATCAGCCAAATTTATATGCCCAAAGAGTCCTCGGTTAAGTTTTGGGTTGTGCTCAGAATGGGTAATGAGATGCAGTAATAGAATATTATAAACTTTCAGTATCTGCTCCTTTAACAGTCATATTCCCTTCAATTTAATACTTCAGGCATTGCTCTATGTACTTTTTTTTTACCTTTTATTACATCATCAGATAGTGCTGTTATATGACACAGAATCAGGAAGTAATTGGACAGCTACTCAGCGCACATGCAAACACATTTTTTGAACTTTCTAAATATAGTTTCACTAATGCAGCTAAAGTAAAAGTTCCATACTTCAGAACAAGAAAGTCCAATTTATGTGATAAGATCATAATTACTGCAAAAAATGGTACAAAAACACTTTGTACTCGATCTTTTAACTGTTAAAAAGCAGTTTTATATAGTGTTTTAAATTCAGTCACTTTATTATATTAACAGTCTTCTAATTATTTCTGATACCACTCATAATTTCCCCTCACATGTGAGAGTCAAGTAATGCCACAAATTTATAGCCTCATTTCTTTAATTCTCTAATGTGTGCACCTCCATACTCAATGGGGCCTTGTGCCTTCATGAGCAAATGCTGTATGTAGACTTTTCAAGAGCTCACAGTTATCCCAGTGTTTTCTCTTTCATTCTCCCTACTGAAGCTCATAGGGAGAGATATCTGGACTTGTTAGATATAGTGTAGATATACGTATATCTATATATCTACAACATCTGGTTTACAGACAAACTACTCAGACAGGGGTCTCCTGGTGATTACAGGTGCACGACTTTTCAAAGACTGATGCAACACCTTGTCTGCCATTATTTCTCATACCATATAACATTTTTATACTTTTAGGACAGGATTGCATGTTGTCAGTTTCATCATTATTTACTTTCAGAGTGCACCACCTATCAAGAATAGAACACCACAAGATATATATTCAGGAATTCTGATAAAAGCTAAAAAAACACCAATATTTTACAGATATACACATGGACTACACTTCCAGCTTGTGTTAAGTGTTAAGAAGGCACCATGCTCCAAAAACAAAAAAAAAAAAAAGAGAGAACAAATAAATCGCTGAACAGCTATAAGCCAAATACTCGTTCAGACATTTTCAACAAGTAACATTTTTAGCCTTACAGAGCTCCATTTCTTTAGGCTTGAAACAGGTCCTTAATGAGAATCATACACTGAATCTCATTTGGATTCTTGTGTCAAAAAGGCTAATTTTTTTACAATACTCTTGGTTATAAAATACAGAATAATTCCCTGAACTACCTTGCTAAATCCTTATCTTGAATGTGAGGTTTGTATTTGACTGTTTTTTTAACTGGCTGTATACCAATTATTATTTCTCTATTAATTTAAATCTGCAAATTGTGCCATTTAAACAAAGGAAAAAAGAGGTCATGACTTGCTATACACAGTGTGCACCAATTAAAGGCATTGGAAGCACGGTACAGTGAATAGGATAGAAAAGACTAATAAATAAAGCGTGGGCTGCACTATGTAATCTAGCTTTGAAATGGCTGCCAGCCAAAGCACTGCCTTCATGTGTAATAAATAAGTTATAATTCATCAATGCCAGCAAAGTGGTGGCATTTGCAATATGTTCCAATCTGACCCACTGATTAAGTCATGTACTGAGGCCATCAATCATAACAGTGCACATGCACTACAAACCCTCTTGAGATACAGACGAATGGTCAGGCTAGGAATTACTGCACCCCTACTCATTTTTGTATATACTTAATGAGTAGGGTTCCTCCCTTCCAGTTTCCCTAATGCTGAAAGCAAGGCTCAGTGTCCAGAGCAGTACTGTATACCTCCCATGGTTTCTAATGCAGTAGCAACTGTCCAAACATACTCCCTCCCACCATCCACAGAGCAGAACTGAATGCCACCTTTTCAGGGGAAGTGCTCCTTACACAGAGTTTAATGCTAACAGTTAGAGGGAACTGCTACATCTCATATACATACTTGCTATACAGTAGACCCCCCCAACACACACACACACACACACACACACACACACACACACACACACACACACACACACACACACACACACACACACACACACACACACACACACACACACACACACACTGACACAGATATTCATCTCTGTTACTATGCTGAGCAACTCATATTCTGTAACTACAGGTGGCGTACCAGAGTGATTCAAGAATACACTTCATTAGCTACTGATTACAATGCACTTTTAAGTCACTTGCTTAACATGAGAAATGCACCTGCTATAACTTGAGCCTTCCCTACTGTTAGTTAGGTATAAATTGGATGAGATTTGAATTCATTAGTGAATTCATTAGCTCTCCACTCCACTGTTGAACTCTTTGATCATTATATGCCACAGGAAATGTTCTGCTCGTGTGTCTTCAGAAACGTAATATATGTGTTTTCCCTTTTCTACACAGCTGTATGACCATGTAGTTAATACATATAAGTAAGGATTGTGGAGGGTTGTAGTCAGCCTGCCCCATTGCAAAAAAAAAAAAAAAGTTTTTTGTGTTGGTTTCCTTAAGCTGCACCTTTGACCATTGACCATACTGTTTCATGGCTGAAACATCAAGTAATTTAACCTCAACAAAATGTAGAGCAATCATGAGTTGTGACACACAAAGCATGCTGGTATGACATGTAAGAGAGAGAAGGGTGCCAGGCATTGTAGATTCCATGCTGAAGTGGTGGCCTCTTCCTTATACAACTAGACAGTACTGGGGGCTTTAAGTTGGTGGGTGTAAGATTAGATGCTGCTTCTCTTCTGTGGCACTGTGCCAGGCTGGGTTCTGTAATGGATCTGGTGCTATGTGACCCCTCCAGCAATCGGAGGGGTTGGGGCTATACAGCAAAGCAAAGCAAAACATTACTGTGTATTGAATTACAATGTCCTAGTACCAATGCTGTTTTACAACACATTGTCTTCTTAGGATGCTTACACTGATCAGCTAACTTTCATAATACAGCTCATGTTATGAAAAAGGAAGGCAATAGTTGTAGAATGGAGACTGTAACTGGAAGAATGAAGCAACATATAATACACTTTAAGTATGTGATATATTAATAAGGCAAAGAAAAGAAGTAAAGATAACCGAAAGTTAGGGAGTAGCATCTCAACATCTATGCAAAGTTAATAAATATAAATAACAGACTGAAGCAATCAAATCAAATCAAGCCAGATATTAAGTAAATATACACATTACAATATTTTATAAAAAGGTATAACGCAACTAAAGAAGGAAGGAAAGGAAAGAAGCCTAGGCAGAGAGAGAAAATATCAACTGGCAACCATTCTAAGCAGCAACTTTGAATGCGTAAGAAATGCTAAGGGTCAAAATGGGTGAAATGAGTATTATAACATTTAAGAAAAAAAGGAAATGAAAGTACAAAAGCTAAGTGGTACAGCTAATTGCCACTTACAGACATCCATACAACGCCAAACTAGAATGTAACGTCAGTGACTCAGCAGGGAGTGTATTTGCTTTTGCGCTAGAAGATCAGAAGGTTCAAGTTCTATTTCCACCTCGACATTTGGATTAATTTTCCATTACTGACACTTCAATTTACCATGGGGTGGGGTTACACTTGTGTGTGTTATCCTTTGAATGAAATGTTAAACCAAGGCCCCATCTACCCAACTTGGTGAAAGTTCATGTGAATGTAAAAGATCCTATGGCACTTATCAAAAAGAATAGTGGAATTTTTCTCAGTGCCCTTCTCAAATGCCCCCTTGTCAGTATAAATACACCCTCTCATCTCACCTAAAAAAGAGGACACCGGATATGAAACCTAACAAAGCAATCGATACATACGTACATCATAAATACAGATTCATTGAAAGAAGTAAGCTACAGAAACAATTATTTTTTGCAGCACAGCAAACTCCTCTTATATTGACGTCATACCTGTTACTTAAATACACAAAGATCACCCATATCACAACTCCATCTTTCTCTCTAGCTGTAGAACAGTTCAACTAATTGTACAAAAAACATAAAAGGTAAACTCAAAGACAATTACTACATAAACTGAATGAGTCCTTCCTCCAAAATAAATAATCAATTAAAAAGAAATATGTTACAGAAACTGCAATTCAGTCTACTTGCAGCCACAAACTGCTATCAAAGAAATGCTCCTCAGTTGTAGAAACAAAAGCACTGGTCATTTTAAAATTATAAAGGAAACAATTTACTGTCAGGTAAGACTGTTACAGACCAATAAGTCAACTATTGGGAATAAGCAATATAATGAAGAAATGTGTACCTCAGACTTTATATGTTGTCTTTAAGGTGGATACATAACACCAGCAATTTCACAAAAAAACACTTATGCTTAAGATGTGGACATCACGGAAGTACAGCAACTCAGTGGTTAAAAATTTTCTGTCTCACGTGCCTCTGGTTAAGTCTTAACCATCAGTTACTGTCTCTTAGGCCGGATGCTATTTTTGATTCTATGTGGATTTACACTCACTTTTGTTGGCAGGTCTACAGCTGAAAATGTTGGATAAAGGGCTATTCAGTTTGCATGGTTAACAAGTAACTTATTTCATTTAGTTATTTGTGCTGGTAGCAGCAGTGGTGCAGTGAAAAATCCTGAACAGGTACCTACTGGTACACACTGTTACCTGGATGCAGAGTTCATATTTGTTCTTGCTCTCTTTCTGATTTCATACAGTAATCAAAATTCCATCTCCTTCCTATTATGGGTTTCTATTCCCTGCAGGAGTTAACTGGGAGTTAACTGTTTTTTATTGCAGGATAGTGGCATTGTTTTCCATCTTAGGGCTTCCAGTGAGCCCAGTGGTGCAGATTAATCAGAAGACTGCCTCAATGCCTGAAGTAGTGTTCTACACTGGCCTATTTTAAGAAATTCCTACAGTCTAACAACCAGTATGAGTAGTCTGTACTTTATCCTTAAACCGATTCATAAGTTCATAGATTAGTACTAAGCTAACTGCCCTTGCGAGCCATTTTAAGGCTAGCCAATTATCCCTTGTGAGAGTCAAACCCTGCACCTTGTGTTTGTGAGGCAAATTCCTTAAACATTAGGCCACCCTTTGTTTGCTTCTTTCATAGGCTCTTTCGCATTTACTTGTATGTTTCCTTGTTTTTATCATTGTAAATTGTTTCATTAATACACCTGGATTTGAATGCTTGGGATCAGCTTGCAATTAACCAATTAACTTAATTTATGGAAGTTACACAGGTGTGCATACTGAGGCCATTTCCACAACTGAAATAGATTGATATGTATTGTGTCACAGTCATCTTTCACCAATGGAACACGGAACCAAAAAGTTAAAAAAACATCAGCTTAGGCTGGAATGGGAAAAGCCCCCCCCCCCCAAAAAAAAAAAAAAAAAAAAAAACACACACACACCATACCCACATGCATGGAGTTTTGTTCCTGCACTCACTTACTCAATATAATCTCCTCAGTGGCTTCCATCAAGAAAATAAAACCCAGTGACACAGTTGATTACCAGTAACACAGCCGTTTCACTTTTTAACACCCTCAGAGTTTAGCCAAGCCAGACCAGAAGAAGATTTTACATAAATGCTAAAACTGTTTCACAGCCTTCATATGTGTTTTGATCAGCTGACAATAATCAATAGATACAAGATGCACACAAGGCTAGCAGCCTCTTTTCAGGGGAGACCCGAAATTTGTTCAGGGCAACGGAGAACTTACCCTACTATTTTCAATAGTTGCTATGGGATCTTTTACATCCACATGAGCTATCACCAGCTCAGGCAGACGGGGCCTTAGTTTAGCATTTCATCCAAAGGTTGACACATTCAGCGGTGCAGCAGACCCCTTATGCATTACTGCAGTATCAGCATTCCTTCTACCTGATGTGGGAATAGAACCCACCTTCTGTACCAGAAACGAGTGCATTCTCCATATAAACAGTTGTAATGAATATATATAACAGACCATGAAACTGATACCTAAAGAACTAACAGTGTTAAAAAAAATTCTAACAAAAATGTCTCCATTTCCGCAGCCAGTGTCAAATGTTTGTAATTAATATTTGTTTTTTTTTTGCAGCACATCAGTATAAAAAAATAAAACTTCAGATATCTTTATGAGGCTCCAAAACCATGTCTATAAGACAACTACAGCCCCAAAGTAAAATAATAGTACAATAAGGCAATGGAATACTACTCCAATTTTGTTACTATATGTTAAGGGTGCTGTCAGTTTTAGAGGAAGTTTAAACAACTTTGGGGATGAAAAGAAATAGTTTGCTAAGGTTTAATTTTTGGCAAAAAATGGATTCTTTTCCATTTCTTGAAACAGTATGGCCCTCAGTTTTCCATTACAAAAATTTGGACAAAATCAGGGAGGTTCAGTATTCTAGAAGATGATGAAGGATGGTCCCACAATATTTACATCTGTTTCATATTTCTAATACACCTTTGGATGTTTTATGGAAGCTAAAATACTTTACTCCAAACAATGAAACATGGCTGAAGCTGTACTGTTCCCCCTTTTTTGTACAAAAGGATACCTACTGCACTACCAGCAAGCAATAAAGGTGAGGCTCAAGTGAACATATTTAAAAGGATCCTCATAATATGCCTGGGATAGTCAGAATATAATGAGGCTTTGCCACACTTAATCACAATCCTTTTCTATCATACAATGCTACATAATGCCTTCACATGATGTGCACAAGGAATGTTTTCAGCAGAACTAAAATCATCTATAAAACATTCTGTCACTACAGGCAGTGAGGTAACTTAATGCGAAACTTGCACAATGTTTAAAAAACTGTATGTTATACTATAATAAATGGGTAATATTTATACATCAAAAAAAGTCAGGCATATTTGTGGGCTGAATACTCCATAAACGTTTTAACAGTTTCTTCATGCTGCTTCTCTGAACTCAGAATGTTATACTGTTGATGGACACTGACTTTCAGGATACTGTGATACATACTCAGGGAAACAGAAAAGTTGCTCTAGGGTGCAAATCTATGTATATCTGCCAATCATTGATCAGCCAAATGTGTTATTTATCTTCCCACTAATGTATTCCAGGCCTCTCATAGATTCATAGGTTCATAGGTAGGAACTAGGGCTATTGGCCCTGGGGCCTATGTAAGCCTAGCCAAAAAGGTACCAGGCTTTCGCCACCCAAGGAAATTATTTTCCTGTGCCCCTGTCGAGCAGAGCCACATAAGTGATCCCCAGAGTGAATTTCCTATTTCCCATCCAATCATCAAGATTTTTCTTGAAAAGTGCTTATGAGGGGCTTTGTTTGGTATAGATAGGTAGTTTGTTACACAGTATGGGAAGTCTCTGGGACAGCAATCTATCCCTCCAGCATGTTCTGTTTATTGTGGTGACAAGGTTTAGAGCATGTAGCTCAGAGGGTTTGGGATTTCCTTAAGTGAAGCATGTCCAATAGCTCTGGGATTGACATAGCTTTGTATGTTAGGCAGAGATCTGAGTGAGTGATATGCAACTGTGTAAAGCTGGAGGGTTTTGAGACAGTCTTCGCAGGGCATCTGTTTGAGGCTGGTAATCTTCTTTGTGAGGTATTTCTGTGGCCTTTCCAGTTGTTGTAGATGTCTTGTCAGGTACATACCAAAAGGGGTGTTGTACTCTTTAATGGGTCTAATGAGTGACAAGTTGAAGGGAACACTGTGGTGATGTGATTATCAAAGGAGAGACTACTGTCCACCTGTGTCCCAAGGTCTCTTAACATACTTTTGGTGTTAGGTAGACTACCGCCTATATGGTAGTTCATGGGTACAGAGTTTTTACCAAAGGGGATGACAATGCACTTTTTGGCATTGAGCTTGAGGCCATGGCTTTGACACCAGGCATCTGTCTCAGTGAGGCCCTTTTGTAGGATGTCCACATTGTTAGGAGTTTTGATTATGGCTCCTAGTTTGCGGTCATCTGCGAACTTCGTTAGCCAAAGACCTTCTGTGTTAGCCTGTACTTCGGAGAAATAGATACCAAACAGGAGAGGACCCAAGACTGAACCCTGTGGTACTCCACCTGTCACTGGTCTGAAGTTGGATTTGGAGTCTGCTACTTTCACAGTGTGGGTTCTGTTAGTGAGCCAGTTGGCAACCCATCTTGTGACATAGGGATTTATACTTAGTTTAGTGAGTTTATCTATAATTCCAGAGTGGGGGATGGTGTTGAAAGCCTTGGCGAGATCTAGATAGGCTGTGTGAACCACCTTACCCTCATCTACAGCTTTGGTGACTGCTTCAAAGAAGTCTGTTGGGTTTAGGAGACATGGTTTGCTTTTTACAAACCCAAACTGGGTGGGGTCCAGAGTTTGGAGATTACCAATGTCTTTGTTTATAAGTTCCATGATGATATGTACCATGGCCTTGCAGACCAGGCTTGTCAGGCTAATGGGGCGGTAGTTCCCGGGGTCCATGGTGGCTCCCCCTTTGTGGAGTGGGATAACCGTAGCTGTGCTCCATTAAGTGGGCACAAAGCCTGAGGTGAGGCTATGATTGAACATGGTACTTAGGTGGGGTGCCAGTTTGTTCTGTAGTTCATGTAGAATGCAGCCTGCGATGTTGTCAGGTCCCATGGATGCTGTGTTCTTGGCTTTGGAGAGTGTGTTTTTTACCTGTGCAGCCATGATTACAGGAACTTTGCATTCTTCCAGTATAGAGATGGGCCCTTTAGGGTGTGAGAAGGGGGTAAAGTTAGCGCTAAACCTATCTGCCAGGATGTTGCCAATTTTAGTTGTGTCTGTATATTTAGTGCCATTGTGCCGTAACTCAGAGCAGATCTGAGTGTTGCCATTGAGATTCTTGACATAGCTATAGAATGCTTTGTGACTGTCTTTAGAATCAGTGGCAATTTTGTTTTCATAGCTAGCTTTGGAGGATTTTATGAGGGTTCTCAGCTACTTACTGAGGCTGACCAGGGAGTTCCTCCAGTCATGGGATTTTACTATTTTTTGCAACAGTTTCTTTCTTCTATTGTAGAGTGTTTTTTATGGCAGGGGACCACCAGATTGGCTTCTCTTTTTTTGGAGGATAGCATCTTGGTTCCGTTAGGGATAGCATGATCCATGCACTCGTGTAAGTGCTTATAAAGTGCATTTGTGTAGGATTCAACAGTCGTACCTCTATTGTCCATCTACATGGGTGTCATGAGGTTTGCCACTTCTGTCTTAAGAAGTGTAAAGTTGGCTTTGGAGAAATTTTTTATGGTGGTTTCTCTAATGGGGATGGGGGGTGGGGGTGGGATGTGGATGTCTAGGGTGATTATCTTGTGGTTGGATCTGACCAACGAGGAATTGACCTCTGGTGTGTAACACTGGTCGCCCAGGTTGGTAATGACCAGGTCTAGGATATTGCTGCCCCTGGTGGGGGTGTGGATAAGTTAATCCAAGGCATTGGAATTTATGAATTCTAGAAAATGTTGAGCAAAAGAGTTGGTACATGAGTAGTTTTCCCAGTTAATGGTGGGGTAGTTGAAATCATCCATTATTAGGGTGTTGGGTTGTACCCTAATATTTTCCAGTGTATCAAGAAATGAGAAGTGGGAATCCTGGGGCATAGTGGGGGATCTGTAGCAAGCTACAATTTGGATTGCGGTCTTGCCCAGAGTTAGTTGCACTTGGATAATCTTGGAAGCATTATGCTGAGCAACTAACCTGGGGGTATGGATATCCTTAATGAATATGGACACACCTCCGCCTTTAGTGTTTCGGTCCAGGTTAGGTGGCCGAAAGGTGTGGCATGAATTATAGCCTGGTAATGCAGGGGTGCTCTCTGGAGCCTTGAACCAGGTCTCTGTCACTGCACAGATGTCAATGTTCTCCATTTTAAGGAGTGCCTCGAGTGAGTGCATTTTGAGGTTTAGACTTCTAGCATTGAGTAGCATTACTCTCAGATTTTGCTTGCTTGTACCTGTTACAGTGGTGAATTTGCCATTTGAACCTTGCCTAAAAAGGCACTATAGGGGTGGCAAGAGCCTTAGCCAGTATCCGGAATCCCAAGGGTGACAGGTGCAGGCCATCTCTGGCAAAGCATCATGGTCTGTCGATCATGTCATCCCAGGCATAGAGATACTGGATTCCCTTAGAATGACACCAGAAGCTTAACCAATTGTTGAAGTCAGTCATTTTGTCTTTGTACTGTGGTATCATTCTCGGTGATGGCAGGATGCTACTCAGGGCTAGGGTCATACCTGCCTGGGCTACAAGATCAGAGAGCTCCTCCATGTCTCTTTTCATGTAGTCCAGGAAGGTACATCTCAGGTCATTCACACCAACATGTTCAATGACAGAGTAATATTTGTACTTGTTGTGGGGTGAACTGAATGCGTGTGTTATGTGGTGGATCCTGGCAACCGACAGGCAACTGACAGTAACATTCTCCTTTTTTAGCCTGGTGAGTGGAACATCAGTGTGCCTGACTATAGAGTCACCTATGACTACAGTGCTGGGTACATTGTTATGCCTTACAGGCTGTGGTTGAGTGGCACACTGAGTTTGTGGGCTATGTGTCATTTGGGTTGTGCTGGGGGGTGGAGGTTGCTTGTATTTCTGCTTCGGAGGTCTCTGTTGCTTGAGCAGAATTTTATTGAGAGCCTCCGTGAATGTAGGTGTGTGTTTTGTGTTTCTATGTGTGTGCTTTGGTGGTGTAGGTTTTAAGGGACCATGTGATGAGTGTGGGTGGTGCAAGTGTTTACCTTCTCCTCTTGACTATTGGGTGAAGAGAGCTTTGCTTCCAGTTTGGCTATATAAATGCATCTCTCACAGGTTGTAGTGTTGGGTGGTAGGAGTAGAGGGTTGTGTGTACATGAAGCAATTGCTGCATTGCCCCAAGATGCCCAGATTCATCAGGTAGACAGGAGAAAACACCGGGAGCTGACCGTTAAACATGCCTGGATAGGTGCTTACTTATTAAGTACTAAAACTGTTTTCCTCTAGACAAGTGAGGAAAGTTGAGTTCTGTAGTAATTTGTAGCTTATTTAGTGCTTACAATGAGTTCTGAACAAGTACTGAGCTCAAAGAAACAGATTTGAGTGCTAAAACTAAAAAAACTCGCTAGTTCTAAGGGAAAATTTGAAGAGCAGACTTTATGACTCCGGGAATAGTTTAACCCTAGCTAAGCGGCGATGCATAAAGTGTATTTTTTTTAAATATAACAGTAGCAAATGAGCAGAATGATTTAAACAAATTAACCAATTAACCAATAAAAAGCTAAAAACTGAGCCCTGATCCAGCAGTCTTTGATCAGACAAGTTCTAATTTCACACGCCTGCCACTAGGGTGCAGGGGAGCCTTCTCCAAAAAAAGATGGCCTGGATTAGTGCTCAAGTTATACAAACAAAGCTAGACTCAGCAGGTCTGAATCTAGTCTATGCTACAGCAAACAAGGGGTACCAATTTCAGAAAGAAACAGTTCAAATAAGCAGTCAATAAGCATTTAACCAGAAACTCCCAGCTCAGAAGGGCAGAAACAACCCTCTCCTCCCACAAGAGTGCAGACCACACCTTCTTAATGTAAAATAACTGGCCAGAAGCCCAAGTGCTTAAACCAGAACTAATACACTTTTAGCATAATAGACAGTAAGTCTTCAATCAGCAACTCCCACTTAGAAGGATGTAAGCTACCTGTCCTGCAACAACAGTGCAGACCGCAAACCTTCTTAATGTAAAACAACTGGTCTGAAACCCAAGTGCTTAAACAAAAGGCTTAGAATAACAGTTAAAATTTAATCAGGCTACTAACAAGCAGTAATAAATGCAGCAGAATAAATGCAATGAAGTACTTTTAAGAACAGGCAGCAAAAGCAAAATAAAGTAATAAAGTAGGAAGAAGCACAAATACAGTAAAAGCAGATGAATAAAGTGCAATTTTTTATATAACAATAGAAAATGAGCAAACTGATTTAAACAAATTACCCAATTAACCAGTAAAAAAGCTCAAAACGGAGCCCTGTTCCACGTGTCTTCAAACAGACAAGCTCTAACTGCACACTCCTGCCACTAGGTTGCAGGGGAACCTTCCCCAAAAAAGATGGCCTGGGATTAGTACTCAAGTTATACGAACAAAGCTAGATTCAGCAGGCCTGAATCTAGTCTATGCTACAGCAAACAAGGTTCACCAATTTCAGAAAGAAACAGTTTAAATAAGTAGGCACAATAAGCCTTTAACCAGAAATTCCCAGCTCAGAAGGGCAGAATCTAGCCTCTCCTCCCACAAGAGTGCAGACCATTTTAAACTGGTCTGGAAGGTGAGTCTGCAGGAGTGGAAGCTTTAAAGCTCGATATATTGTACCATGCATGGACAAGCTTACACTGGAAGGAGTTAGTCTGAAAATGAAACTATGGTACTCATTAACTTTTTTCTGTTAGTATCATTTTGTCAATCTTTCTGTTCTGCCTTTCATGCTATTTGGTTTTGAGTTACATTTTCTAGGTATCGACCGAGGTATTTAGTCACTTTCTCTTTTGACTTATCAAGAATTTCACCTTTGACACGGTGCCATTGTTTTTGTCTCTTTAACGCCTCTACTTCCTTTATGGTAGTTGTTAAAGTGACTAGACCTTTCTAAAAGGAAACTTTAACCTTTTTATCTTGTTTTGCTCAGTCTACACTTAATTAAAATTTGTTTAGAGTCATCACACCCCGGTCAGTTGTCATAAGATCTCAGATCTTCACTACAGTTGATACGTGTAAATGGTGGAATTTAGATCAGTCTCTGCTTCTTTGGTCATATGAAGCCAAATCTATGAAATTTATGTTACAGTGTCATTTAACCCTGGCCTAACATCATCCCTGATTATTAGTAAATCCACAGACACTCATTATTATGCAGGATCATTTCAACAATTATCTCAAAACCAGGAGAGACAAGCCTATCAAACTCTGTCACCTGCAGGTATGATGTTTGTTTCATAAATGCATCTAATTAGGATATTACTGGTATTACCTATCACCTGATCAATTTTATGTTTTACCACTCCTATTTATCAATAAATAGTCAAAATGAGGTACGTATTAATGTTTTATGACTACATTTTTCAGGATATCATCTGTGAAGTTCCATTTAATTGGATATACCACAATTATCCCATAATTCTATTTAGAATTGTTACTCAACTAGAGATTTAATTTGGTAAAGTAAAAATAGTGTCACAACTTTCATGACTGCCACTGTTTTGGGCCTTAGTATGCAGCAAATACATTTCATCAGTAGGTATACTAAATGTTACAGCAGTCATTTCCTAGTACAAAGTATTTTTTCATCACAAATAATTAATTTGCTAGTTATTACCAGGTGCCAACCGATTTGGTTAGTAGAGAAGCTTTGGTCACTGATAGCTAATACATCAGGTTTTAAATAGCATCCTTAGTTTTTCAGGGTTAGTGGAGACATGGACTGAGTAGCTGAGGCTTATTCCATTCCTTCAACTCAGCAATAAAGTGCTGCAGGAGTGACTCCATAGATCAACAGATCCTTGACTGTGACTTTGATGACCTAGGCTCAATTAGTGACCCAAGCACTACAGACGCTGGTGGGGGGACGGAATGGGATGATGAGGCAGACCCTGCTCTCCTCTCCAACACCAAGCGGTGGAGCACTGACTCCGCCTACAAATCCCAGTAGGGAGTGGAGATGGATGGATGTATCTGTATTCAAGAGGGCCTCTGCGGGTAGAGTCACACAACTCCTTAAACTGCTCCACTGCATGCCTGACATTTGGAACATTGCGTGCATGTACATGGACTGGAATGGATAGAAAACAATGAGAAAAAAATCATCTGGTGACTATCTAGATGATCTCAAGAAGGCAGGAACAAACTATCAATAACAAAAAGAGACTGCCAGGACCAGTAGAAGCTCACAGTAAACCATTTTATTGTAAATTACAAGTTGTGTATTTAGAGTTACCTATCTCATGGTCTACTACTAAATTGGTAGTAGGACTACAGTCACCTGTCTGGTTTAATATCGGCTTATAAATTCCATTATTTCTTTTGGTTTGTACTTCCTTGATTAAAGCCCTAAGAAGTATCTCTGGGTAACCTTTTATTTATTTATTTATTTACATTAACCGGGAGTGTCCGACTGGACGTAGGTCCATTTTCAGTGGAGACCCGGGGAGAAAAGCTCCACAATTAAAATAAACAGACAGTAGTTACACTGGATTACATAGCGATTAACAATTTAACATAGCAATTACTTACAACATATTTACAGATGAAGAACATAGTACATCAGTAGACAACTAGAATCGTTATCTGTGAAGTACATAACAGACATTAACAAATGTTACAATAAGAAGTTCCTGCTGTATAATAAGTGCTAGGCTTATGAGCATCTGAGCTTGCTATAATCAAGGTAGTTAGTGGAGTGGAAGGAAAGGTAGTGGTTGGATGGGGTGGGTGACATTAGAGTGGGAGTTGCAAGGGCATAGCCAGCATGTTTTAGGTGCACTTTTAGTAAAGTTTTGAAGTGGGTGCATGATGGTATGGAGGTAATTGTGGGTGGGAGGGAGTTCCATAATTTGGCTATGGTGCAAGAGAATAGTGCTTCACCAGCAGAGTTATTGGCTTTAGTGATCTGCAAGTGATTTTTGTTGCTGGATCTTAGTGGTCTGGTAGTGCAATAGGGTTGGAGTAGATTCTGGAAGGATGGGACATTTAGTGGATGGTTTACTAGTTTGTGGGCAAGTGAGAGTTGATACCATTGAAGGAGGTGAGGGAGTTCAAGACAGCCCAGTTCAGCAAGTGAGAGACAGTGGTGACTATGGTAGGATGCCCCTGTGGCGAATTTGACGATTTTGTTGTAGCAGGTCTCTAGCTTGTTTAGATCGCATTGCCTTAGGTTGGTATATATTGGAGAGGCATAAAGTAGGGTGGAGATAAGGTGGGAATTTGCTATTGAAATTTTTGCTGCTTTGGTAAGAAGTTGCTTATTTCTGTATAACGCTCCTAGTTTTTTGTGGACTTTTTTTTATGGTCATGGATATGTGAATGTCAAATTTTAGTTTATTGTCTATTTCCACTCCTAGCAATTTGGTGTGTTCAGTTGAGTATATAGTGGTGTTGTCTTTTGCTGTGATGTTAAAGTGAGAGTTGTTTTGAGTATGTTTGGGGGGTTGGAAGATGAGTAGTTTAGTTTTGTTTGGGTTGAGTATTAATTGGGCATTGGATAACCAAGTTTCAACAGAGGAAAAGGCTTCCTGTGTGACTTTTTGCAGTTTGGGTAGGGATTGGGCTGAGCAGATGATGTTTGAGTCATCTGCATATTGTATGAGTGTGCCATGTTTGGTGGTAGAGGCTAGATTATTGGTGAAAACAGAGAAGAGTAGGGGTCCAAGGATGGATCCTTGGGGAACCTCTATGGAGACAGGTAGTTGGGGAGATATGTCATTCTGCCATACAATGGATTGTTGGTGGTCAGACAGGTAACTTTGAAACCAGTTGGTGACTGACTGAGAGAAGGATAGGTTATTGAGGACAGAGATAAGTTGTTTGTGTGGGACCATGTTAAATGCTTTAGATATGTCTAGGAAAGTAGCAGAGGAGAGATAGCCATTGTTTTTATGCTGAAGGATAGTGTTAGTAAAGGAGAGTAAGGCAGTGGTGGTGCTATGGTTTGGTCGGAAACCATGCTGAGTATTGGAAAGGAGGTTGTTAGTAAGGAGGTAGTCTGAGACCTGAGAGTGTATGCATCTCTCTAGTATTTTGGAGAGTGGAGAGAGAATAGCTATGGGGCAGTAACTGGTTAGTTCTGTGGAGGGTCCGCCTTTGTGGAGGGGAATTATATGTGATACTTTTCACAGTGTGGGAACGTAACTTTCTGACAGAGATTGGCTAATCAAGATGGATACTGGGTAGGCCAGAGCATCAGCTGTGATTTGTAGGTATTCACTTGGGAGGTTGTCTGCTGCTAATTTGGTGGGCTTAAGTTTAATTAAGAGTTTTTTTATGTTGGAGGTAGGTACAGGAGAAAAAGAGAAGGTAGTGGGGAGATTACTAGTTGAAGGTGTGGGTTGGAGGGGAGGGGGGTTGTGTTGTTTAGCTAGTGATAGTATGGTTTGTGTGAAGTGTGTGTTGAATGAGGTAGCAATCTTTTCTGAGGAGTGAGGGATGTTAGGAGGAGTGGTACTGACTTTACCTGGGTGGAGGATGGAGTTTATGGAGGACCAGAATTGTTTGGGGCTGTGTTGGGAGGAGTCTAGGGCAGACTGGTAGTATTGGAATTTGTCCTGTTTTATTAGCTTTTTGACTCTATTGTGTAGTTCTAGGAATTTCTGTCTAGTTGAGGGGGTTTTGGTTTTGCGCCAGTGCTCCCACGCTTTATCCCTGTTTTTCATTTCTGACTTAGTGGTTTTCTGTAGCCATGGGGAGGGTTGTGCTTTGCTTCTGGAGAGTCTTATGGGGGCATGGTAATTAAGGATGCTCAGGAAGGTAGTATTAAAAAATTCAACTGCGTCATCAATACTGAAGTACTTTAGAGGATGCCAGTTACATTCTTTGAGGGATGAGATGAATGTGAGTGGGTTAAAGTTTAGTTTTTTTACGTATTTGATGGTAGATGACAGGTTTAGCTTGGTATAGGTATTTTTTGAGTAGGAATGTTGGGGAGTGATCACTGAGGCTATCTGATAAGCAGCCTGTTATATATGACTGGGGGTTCTTACTGACTAGTATCCAATCCAGTATAGTGTGCTTGCTGGAGTTTTTATTTATCCTGGTTGGCGACTGGACTAGTTGGGTGAAGCCATGAAGGTTTACATGATGGGTTGGATGGTTGCCAGAACAGGACTGCCAGTCAATATTGAAATCACCTAAAATGACAGTTTCTTGGGGGAGATGGTGGGTAGACCAGCTGAGGAGGTTTTCTAGTGGAGGGATGTTTTGGCCAGGTGGGAAATAGCATCCAATTATGTTGACGGTTTTATATTGGTTTATTTGGAGGTTGGTATATATTATTTCTTCATTGCCTATTTGTGGAGCTGATGATTTTAAGATCTGGATATTTAGATGCTGTTTAAATATTATAGCTACACCGCCTTTCTTGTTTAGTCGGTCTACTCTTGGTATGCCGTAACCTGTAGGGAGTATTTGCTCACTGGTAATGTGAGGTTTTAGCCAGGTTTCTGTCAGGATGACTATATCTGGGGAGTACAAGTCTATGGTGGCATGGAGTTCATGGACTTTGTTGGATATACTTCTAATATTTAGGCTTAGCAGAAGGAAGTCACTTGGCTTTCTATTGGCTGGTTTCTAGTCTGATTATGACTCTTCAGAAACATATTTCTCAGATCGTTACATTCATTCACAAAATCTGACTCATTTGTAACCATTCTAGCTGCCCTAATTGCCCCTTCACCACAGACCTTTTATGGTGGAAGGGGTGGCAGCTAGAAAAATTAAGAAATGAGTTAGAATAGGTTTCCTTTCTGTAAATCTTGGCAATGTACTGTCTGCTTCCCCTGTCCTTGGTTAAATCAATATCTAGGTAGGAAATCCTATCAGTGTTGTAGTTAAATGTAAACTGTAGAAAATCTGTTGTACTACTGAAATAATTAACTAAAGCAATGGGCTCTCTCTCTTCACCTTTGATTATCATAAATATATCATCTAGGAAATGCATATAATAATATATTTGATTGGAAATCTGGTCATTCTTTTTAACAAACTCTTCTTCCCAGTGTGCCATTACCAAATTGGCGAAGCTGGCCCCACATAGGGAGCCCATTGCTACACCAATCTTCTAGAGGAAATTTTTGTTGTCAAATACAAAAAAGTTGTTACCCAGAATAATATCTAAAGGTTCTGCCACCAATGAGACTTCTGAGGGCAGCGCTCCTTTTGATCTCATAAGGTGACTAACCCATTCAATGCCCCCTAAATGTGGGATTGAAGAGTATAAATCTTTTATTTATTTATTTAAATTTGTTGACCGGGAGTGTCCGACTGGACGTAGGTCCATTTTCAGCGGAGGCCCGGGGAGAAAAGCTCGACAGTTAAAATAAACAGACAGTAGTTACATTGGATTACATAGCAATTAACAATTTAACATAGCAATTACTTACAACATATTTACAGATGATTTCTTTAACGTCTACTGTTAAGTAGTTAAATTCACTTTTAAAATCTAACCTGTTGATATTGCATAAGAATGACCAAGAGTCTTTGCAAATCTGACCTTCCTGGAGAATATACTTTTTTAATACGTTATCCACTACTTTGGCACAAGAGTAAGTAATACCATCTCTTGCATCCACTCATGGTCTCATGGGAGAGTCCTTGATGCTTTTGTGAACTTCAGGTATGCCAAACAAAATAGGAATTTTGGAAGCTGGCATAGCTAAAAAATTGTACTGCTCTGTGTCTATCCTTGCTTCAATGAACATGTCGTTGATATCAGACTTAATACGTGAATATGCAAGGTTTAGTTCATTTCTGGAACTAATTATATAT
The DNA here is from genome assembly GCF_019279795.1 of Protopterus annectens. Taxonomy (NCBI): domain Eukaryota; kingdom Metazoa; phylum Chordata; order Ceratodontiformes; family Protopteridae; genus Protopterus; species Protopterus annectens. The sequence continues at coordinate 268,429,517 of NC_056733.1, forward strand.
GTCTCACTGTTCAGAACGTTCCACATCCTCTTCTTACTCATCCTTGTTCATTACAACTAGCCCTCCCCCTTTATCAGGTTTCATAACCTGAACAGGTGCTTTCTGTAATACATCAAGAGCTTGCCTTTCTATAAAGCTAGTGTTATAAACAAGATTTCTAAACCCATTGTTTGTGTCCAAGCAATCACAAAAATCTAACTCACAAATCTGTTCAAATAAAGCAAGGGTAGGGTGCAGTGGAGGGTTAAACGTACTTGCAATACAAAAATCGTTCTTTCTGAAATCTCTTTGCCCCAAAAGCACTGTAAGGTTTAATTTTCTAATAAACAACTGAAAGTCAAGAAAAGTTCTAGAAATATCGGCTTTAAATGAGGGTACAAATGTGTAACCTTTAGACAAAAAGTCAACTAATACATGGTCAAATTCAACGTCTGAATAATTATAAATTTTGAAGTCATTATCACTGTTGAAAGACACTCTGCAATTATTAAAATCAATTTGTCTCACGTTGTTTACCTCCTCTGCTTGTCCTTCCTGTTCTTATTGTTGGTTTGTTTCTTCCCCTTGTACCGAGGATTGTGGTTTAAAGCTCAGTTCTGAAAATTTCCACCTGTTTGCGATGTTGCAGGTCTGTTTGCCCTGCTCTAGAAAGTCTAGATGATGACCATTGCTCTGCTGTGCTCTCATCCTCAAAAGGTGGAACAATGGGGGACAGCAGAGGCTCAATGGTTGACAGTTGGGAGGTCCTAAATATAAAGTGTTGCAGGCTAATTACTAAATGATGGTTTGCCAAGCAAGTTTTCAGATTATTTTCTCTTTGTTTATTTTGGCTCTTTCCCAGTCTTCCTACTGTGGTCACTAACTACAGACTAAACTCACATATAACAAGAACATTTGGATTATGCAAGAGTGTTAAGATGAACAGAGATAGTACTCATATATTATCCTTGTAATTTATATGTGTATCCACAGAGTATATGATGGACAGCTGAATAGCACTTCCATGGCACATAGCAATAGACAGTGCCTCATGATTTCCTCCCGTACCCCTTCCAGTAAGATGGACATCATACTTCAGGAGTCAGTAACCACAGGTAATCATCCATCAGCACGGCCCTTAGTTGAAAACAGATCAGTGGTAAGACATACTGGCTCCATGCCACTGTACTGGGACCTAGTGTTATTTTTCCCTTGTTAAAATTCTGAAACAACACTATGACATTAACAAAACTTGTAAATAATAAACTTGTTTTACTTTTGTTTTTGTAAAGTTTGTGGAGAATGTCTATGGAAATGACAAGAGTTAGGCTATCTCTGCATCTCATTGGTTGGCTGCTATAAATAGCATACAGTAACACCAATTATCTAATGTCATTCAAATAATTTATTTTATTCAGTTGTCTGTACCATTTGTCAATAAAATAACCTTTAAAACAGTGCCTTTTCATTTTGAGAACATGTAGAATGAGAGAGAAGCAATGGAGTAAAATGAAGCATTCTCCTTTTACCAGACACATGCAAGAAAGTGCAGTTGTGTTCACTTACCATAAATGTAGATGTTCGAGTGTATTCACTGTTGCAGTCATTACATTTGGGTTATCTGCTTGCAGGCAGCCCTCAGTCTGCCTGATTATCAAAGTCTTGGGTCCTGCATCAGTTGCTGTCTCATCTTCCATGACGTCAGGTAGTCAGAGGTATAAAGCATGCAGCCGACGCCATTACATCAGTTTTTCTTGCCTCAGATGTCAGGTGCCCCCATAATGGGAAGCAGTTATATACAGGGTTACACCTCCAACAAAAAGCAAATACACCAGAAAGCTTTAAACATAGTAAACAAGAATAGAGGTATAGTCAATAGAAGTCAGGGGGCTGGAGGGAGGGTAACCAGGACTGCAACAGTGAATACACTCGAACATCTACATTTACGGTAAGTGCACACAACTGTACTATGTTCTTCGTGTTTCAGTGTTGCAGTCAGTACATTTGGGTAGATTCCCAAAGCTAAGGAAGGGTGGAGGCAATTATATAACATTAGGACCAGCTATAAGGCCCTGCAAGACTGCAGTGGCAAATCCAGCTCTGGATTTTGAAAAAATTGGCAAGTGGTAATGCTTTTATTTATTTTTATTTATTTTATTTTACATTTGTTGACCGGGCTAGTCTAACTGGATATATGTCCATTTTCAGTAGAGGCCCGGGGAGAAAAGCTGCGAGGTAACAAACAAGATCACATATACAAAAATTAATGTATACAATGAACATTGCAGGTGCAGTACAGAGGATAATCAAAGAGGTCATTCTTTCATAACATAATGCAAAATATACAGATACAATTAGAACAATATGAAATGTAGTTGCAATACATCATAAAGAAAAAGATGGCAGCTGAATTATACAATATATTAGTATACAAGTAGTCATAAAGAAAAAGTAGAAGCTGTAATTATACAATATATTAGTAAAAGTAGTCTCCTTTATGAGATTCTGAAGATGTAAGTAATAGTATAGAAGGACAATGTAAGTTGTTATTAAGAAAAGGAACTTGATTACTGAGAAGAGGAGGGTAGGATGAACCAAGTAAAACAAGCTAGTTGATCAGTCACGTTTAGTACAGGGGCACAAGTGTTCTGAAGAAAAAGTTTCAATTTGGTTTTAAAGAGTGGTATAGAGGAAAGTTCATTAGAAAGAAGGTTCCAGGATTTTCCAGCAGTATTAGAGAAAAGAGAGTCCCCAGCCCTGTTGTTTGATTTACAAATATTTACAAGAAGTTTATGTGATGATCGTAAGGTCTTTAGATTGTTGTAGGGGGTAATGAGAGTAGACAGTATAGGGGTATTGGTAGGTTGGTAAACAGTTTTATGGGCAATGGTCAGTTGGGGGAATTTAAGCTGATTTTGTAATTCAAGCCATCCTAGCTGCTTTAGATTAAAACAGTGGTGGGTTCTGAAAGGGTTACCTGTAACAAATCTGGCTATGTTATTGTAGGAGTTTTCCATTTTATTAAGGTTGTTTTTAGAGAGATTAGTATATATGGGTGAGGCATAGAGGAGAGTAGAAATTAGATGGGTGTGAGCAACAGTTATTCTAGCTGCAGGAGAGGGGAGTGGTTTGATCCTGTAGAGAGAGCCTAGTTTTCTATTAACAGATTTTAGAGTATTGTTAATATGGGTGTCGATGGTGATACCTAGTAGTTTAGTAGTTGGATCTGGGAATATGAGAGTACCATTATTGGATGTTACTGTGAAGTCTACTGGGGGGGACTTACAAATAGGAGTAAAAAGGAGGAGTTTAGTTTTTTTGGGGTTCAGAAGGAGACAGCGCTGTGTAAACCATTGTTCAACTATGTTAAACACATTTTGGGTAAGGGAGTGAAGTTCAGATATAGATGTGGCTGAGCATATAAGTGTGGAATCATCTGCATATTGTATGCATGTAGCTTGGGGGATTGCTAGGTGAAGGTCGTTGATAAATATAGAAAACAGGAGAGGTCCTAATATGGACCATTGAGGAACACCAATGTTAATGGGCAGAAGGGAAGACAGAATGTTATGCCAAAGTACAGCCTGTTGTCTGTTATCTAAGTAGGACTTGAACCATTTTATAGCTAGTGCATCTAGTGACAGGGATTTGAGGATATTTATAAGTATCTGGTGATTTACCATATCGAATGCCTTAGACAGATCTATAAATAGTGCAGAGGAAAGCATATTGAGGTTACGGTTTTTGTTAATACAGTCAGTAAAGGAAAGGAGGGCAGTAGTAGTGCTGTGGGAAGGTCTGAAACCATGTTGAGAGTTTGAAAGTAAGTTATTTTGGATTAGGAGGTTTAGCAATTGTCTGTGGATGCATTTTTCCATGATCTTTGCTAAGGGAGAAAGTAGGGCTAAGGGACGGTAATTGGAGAGTTCAGTAGAGTTCCCACCCTTGTGAAGGGGGATAATATGGGATACTTTCCAAATTTTAGGGATGTGTCCTTCACTGGTGGTTCTATTGATGAGAATGGAAATGGGATAGGCGATGGATTTGGCTGCCTTTTGTAGATATTCAGCGGGTAGTTGGTCTGCTAAAGGAGTGCACGGTTTCAGTTTTTTGATAAGGTTAAGAATATATGTTGTTGGGACTGGTTGGAAGAGAAATGGAGGGGATGGGTTAGAGTTAGAGTTGGATATAGTTACATTCTGAGTAGATAACTGACTAGCAAGAGTTTGAATGGCCTCAGTGAAAAAGGTATTAAAGGCATTAGCAGTCTGTGTGGGATACTCCTGGTCTGTGTCTTGGTGAAGGTATGTACAGAACTCCAGGTAGCAGCTTCTAGGATGTCCCTGGTAGGGACACCTCTGAGAAAGGCTGTAGAGGTAGATGCAGCCCTGGTGGAATGTGGTCTCATCCTCTGTGGGGTAGGTTTTCCATGGTGATTATAGCAGAAAAGAATGCAGTGTCCTATCCACTTAGAAATTATTTGCTTCAAAATGGCCTTCCCCTCTGCCCCTGCAGCAAATGCAGCCAGCAGCTGTTCAGATTTTCTGAGAGACTTAATCCTGTCCATATAAAATCTGTGTTGTCTGTGCACATCCAAGGAGTGCAGTATTCATTTCTCTTTGTTCTGTGGATTAGAAAAGAAGGTTGGCAAATGAACAGACTCATTAAGGGCCACACTGGATACCACCTTGTACATTAAGGAGGGATTGGTCCTGAGAGACACCCTGTCCGCATGAAAGATGATGAAAGGCTCCACTGCCATGAGGGCATGTAATTCAGACACTCTTCTTGCTGAAGTGATGGCTAGAAGGGAGGCTGTTTTCCAAGAAAGGAATTTCAACTCTGCATTTGCAGCTGGCTCAAAGGGAGGTAGAGTGAGCTTTTCCAATACAAAGTTAAGGTCCCAGGCTGGAGTAGGGAGCTCTCCTGGGTGGTCTTAGGTGTTTGGTCCCTCTGAGGAATTGCTTCAGCAGTGGATGAGAGAAGAGGGGTGGCTCTGTATTATAATGTGCTGAAATGGCTGTGGCATGAATTATGATGGAAGAAAAGGAAAGGCCCTTGTGAAGCACCTCAGTTAAGTATTGATGAATGTGTGGCAAATTGGGCACTGTTGTGTCCATCCCCTGAGTTTGGCTCCAGGAACAGAATCTTTTCCATTTTTCAGCATAGGATTTTGTAGTACTAGGCCTCCTTGCCCCCAGAATGACATCCATCACTTGCTTACTGAGGGGTGGTAACAGAGAGATTATGCAATCAGCCAAGCTGCAAGGTTCAGGGTTTAAAGCTGTGGGTGCAGAATCTGGCCCTCCTGCTGGGACAGCAGGTCAGGGGACTGAGGCAGGAGCCATGGTTCCAGAAGTGACACACTGCGCAGGAGGGGTTATCAGTGTTGGCGTGGCCAGTCTGGTGCAATAAGTATTGCCCTTGGTTTGTCCTGTTTGATCTTGTGTAGCACTTCGGAGAGGAGAGACAGAGGGGGAAAGGCATAAACTGATAGGTTTTTCCAGGTGAAGGACAGGGCATCCACTTTCCAAGCTTGTTTGTGGTGAGTTCTTGTGCAGAATTTGTCAAACTGGTAGTTCTGAGGGGAGGCAAACAGGTCTATCTCTGGGTTCCCCATTTGTTTCTCAAAATGTTGAATATCTTTGGTTCCAGTTTCCACTCATGTGGGTACATGAGATTTCAGCTTAGGTCATCGGCCAGTGTATTTAGCTTGCCTGGCAGGAATTGAGCCTGTAGGTGCACTTGGTAGCTCAAGGCTGCGTTCCACAGAGCCATGGCTAGTCTGCAGAGAGGGTGTGAGTGGGTTCCCCCCTGCGTGTTTATGTACCACATAACAGTGGTGTTGTCCGTCTTTACCAATAATTGTCCTGGAAGAATGTGGTTCTTGAAGGTTGTCAGAGCATTCTGTACAGCTAACATTTCTTTTCAATTGATATGCAGGTGCATTTGACTCGGGTTCCATTTGCCCTGAATGCACTGCCCTGCCAAGTGAGCCCCCCCATGCATAGTCTGATGCATCTGTTGTTAGGGTTTGGGCGTCAGTGGGTAGAGTGAATGGCAGTCCCTTGTTGTGGTGGCAGGCCTCTGCCAACCAAAGGAACTCTGTCTTTAAGCAAGGGATGATAGGAATCATTGATTCTAGGTCCTGAGAATGTTGACACTATAGGCTTTTTAGATGCCATTGTAGTTTCCTCATATGCAATCTTTTATATGGAATTAGTAGAATGCAAGAGGCCATGAACCCCAGGGATTGCAGTATTTTCCTTGCAGATAGCTGGGTCTTTGTGGCCAGTAGTTTGAAGTAGGCTGTCAAATGAACTTGTTTCCCTGGCGTGAGGTAGGCCATCTGGGAAGTTGTATTAAAGCTTGCTCCCAGGATTACAATTTGTTGGCAAGGTACTAGATGTGATTTCTTTTCGTTTATGGTGTACCCCAGAGAAGTTAGTAATTTTTTACAAATGCCAGACGATCGAATAGTACGTCCTGGCTTTCTGCCTGAATTAGACAATCGTCCAGGTATGGGTATATTTGAATATTTCTTTGCCTGAAGAATGCAATGACTGGAGCTAGGCACTTTGTGAATACCCTGGGTGCAGTAGATAAGCCAAAGGGCATTTCAGAGAACTGATTGTGCATGTAGCCTGTTCTGAAGCGTAGGTATCTTCTGCAAGATTCCCTTATTGGGGTGTGCAGGTAGGCTTCCTCTAAATTCAGTGTTGCCAACCTGGCATTTTTACCTAGCATGGGAAGCAGCTGATGAAGAGTTAGCATTTTGAATTTTGGGATTACCAAAATACTGTTTAGGATAGACAGGTCCAGGACAGGACGCCAGGAATTGTCTTTTCTGGGTTCCAGGAAATGTCTTGAGTAAAAACCTTGCCCCCATTCCTCTTCTAGGACAGGTTGAATAGCCCTGATGCTTAGAAGAGAGAGAACCTGCTTTTGAGCCTCTGCCCACTGATTTGGGGGTAGGTCAGGCCAACTGTTTGGGGTTGGTAAGGAGTGAAAGTGGAATCTGTATCCTTGGGAAACTATATTTAAAACCCATTTGTCTTGGGTAATGAATTCCCAATTTTTTGCATGCAGGATGATCTTTCCCCCCTAAAGGAACAGTCAGTTGAGCAGGGCTTGAAAGGTTTAAAGTTAAGTCATTGTGACAATTTACTATAGGGGGGTGTCTTACTACTTCCAGCTTTGGAAGTGGGAGCCTCCAACTGCTTAGGCCTGTGAGTACCTTGAGACTGAAGCCTGGGTGGTCTGCTGGTTCTGGGTTTGGACTGAGAAGGCCAAACAGGTGGCCTTGGTTTAAGGGAGCATCCAGTAATTTAGCTTTAACATGATCTGGCAATGATTGCTCCTTAAGCCAAGCATGCCTTCTAAGTACAGACCCAGTTACAGCAGCCCTGCAAGATGCCTCTAATGGATCAAGACCACATTGCAAAGTATGTTTTCCAACTTGTTCAGCAGAATGCATTAAATCCTGTAATTCTTTATTTTCAGCACAGTCAGGAATCAACATCATTTTCTGTTTAAGCAATCCAATAATATGCTGCTGATACTTTAACATATGAAACTGGCAGTTTAAGGCCCTAATGGCCAAAGTTGCAGAAGTGTATACCTTCTTACCCCATCTGTTTTTGGCAGTAGTAGCCTTAATGCCTTTGGGTCCCTGTGAAATGGTCTCAGGATCTGCAGTAGGATTCTTAAAGAGGCACTTGTGCGAGTCAGGTACTCTGTAATACTTGATAGGTTTTCTGGGAGCTGGAGGTAAAGTGTCAGGGGTCAGGCATCATCTACAATGTCCAGTACAGGAGGGATAGCTAAAGGCCTGTGTTGAGGTAAGAGTACGAATTCCCTAAGCCTCTTTTTGGAGTCAGAGTAATCCTGGCTTTCCCAGCGGAAATGCTCCCTAAGAGCATACAAAGTTTCACCAAAAGAGAAATCCTCTGGAGGGGAAGCAGAGGGAATGGAGTCTTCTGCATCAAAATCCTCACAGGTAGATAAGGGCAACTAACTCCTGGTCATCAGAAAAAACAGAAATTTCAGAATCCTGATCAGAAGAATCAGAAGGAAAATCAGTTCTAGATCTCTTAGAGGGAGAAGGGTGGCTTCCCCTGATTAGAGTAATAAGGTCTTCAACCATTCTTATCATTTGTTTTTTAGGCATAGGTGCCTGACCATGTGGTCTGGACATTGGTTTTCTAGGCGTGGATCGAGTTTTAGGCCTTGAAGGAGAAGATGGAGTCAGTTTAATATGCAAGTCAGTAGGCCTGAATACACCCTCAGAAGCCGGTGCCTGCACAGAGGCTCTGGACCCATCCAAGTAAGAGACATCTGCAGGTTCCACAGTAGAAGAAGCATCTCATGGCATACCGGACTCTGAATGGGTTTCAGTAGAGGTCTGCGAATCTGAAGTAGCGGGTATCAGGGGCTGTGAAAGCGCTTCACTGAGTACTGGCGATCTGGTGACTAGCTTAGGAGAAGAATCGTCAGCAACTTTGGACCTATGCAGTCTGTCTCTATCTTTATCTTTGCGTTTTTTTGGAATGCTGGTAGTCGAGTGGCTTACTGAAGCCATTTCTGGATAATTCAGCTGAGTACCAAAATATTTAGATGCGAAAATGAACCAATGACGAATAGTTATAGGACTGAATAAGGCACAAAACCGACAGTGAGGTACGTCGTGGTCTGGGCCTAAGCAAGGAATGCAGTACGAATGAAAATCTTTATGAGGTATTTGCTTTCCACAAGAAATAGAATTGTTAACTTTTACTGACATTGGTTTAGTGCAAGAAAAAGGATCCCCAATGGGGTACTTAGCTTAGTTGAAGACTTCGGATCTGAAACTCAAAAACAAAAATTTCAGGAGTCGGCCTACCGGCACTTGCGAACTGCTTCTGCTTCGGGCACCGCACGGCAAGAAAGACTGATGTAATGGCCTCAGCTGCATGCTTTATACCCCTGACTACCTGATGTCATGGAAGATGAGACAGCAACCGATGCAGGACCCAAGACTTTAATAATCAGGCCGACTGAGGGCTGCCTGCAAGCAGATAACCCAAATGTAATGACTGCAACAGTGAAACACGACGAACATCTGGGATACTCACAGAGATACCTTACTAAAAGGATGCAAGGCTTAAACAACATGTTCTACATCTATTGACTCAAAGCCTTGTCACTATACTCGGTATACTAAAGACTGCTAAGAGATTACCTCAGTCTGGCATAATTGGTATCCTCTGACCCATTACTGACGGATTTCCTACACATCAGCAAGTCAAATGGCATCTGAAACACTGTCTAGGGATCTAAATCTCTTCTGCAACATCAACAGAATGGTTTGTAGGGACAGATATATCTTGTAAAGCTATGCTAGCTTGTCTGCTATGGAACAGACTCCCCTTCCACATAAAACAAACATCATCTCTGACCATATTCAAGCACAACTTATATCTATGGATGGGAAACAGAAAATTTACCCCAGGACTGCCCCTTGCACCTATAATGGACAGAGGCAGCTCTTAAATACTTTATCCCATGTATGGTTCCCCCTCACATTATCTACTGTATGAGTTTGGTTATTTTCAATAGGGCTAATACATAGCTATCGACCTTGGGATGGGTAAGGCCAGTCTCTAACCAAATGGGACTGGTTATTTTGTGCACAAAAAGGGAAACTGACGAGACTTAAAATGGCCCACAAGGGCAGCTAGCCTAGTACTTACCACAATCAACAGAACATGCTGGAGGGACAGGTTCATAACCCAGAGACTGCCGATGCTCTGGAATAGACTTCCCATACATGTCAAGCAGAGCACCTCACTGGCCCTCTTCAAGAGAAATCTTGATGAGTGGATGGGAAATAGTTCACTCTGGGGATCAGTACAGTGGCTCCACTTAAAAGAGGCACTGGGATCTAACATCGGGCGGCACGATGCCAGGGCACTTCTATGGGCTAGGCTTGTAAAGGCTCCAAGGCCATTAGCCAAGTACACACCTATGAACCTATGAACGTATTGACCAGATTACAGTGTGTACTACTCTGGCCAAAACATTCTGATTTGTAATACACCTATCTGATTAACATTCTCTGCATTCATAGAAATAGGATCACTTAAATTTCAAGGAATACTGGTACACCATCAGTGTTTACAACCAGATATATAAAGAAACAATCAAAAATGTATTATACTTAAACTCCATTCCATATCTCAAAGCCAGAATTCCATCTCAGAATTACTGATGCTTTTATAAATATGTACATGTTTATTCAGCACACATCAGATCATACACACCATGAAATAGAAGTAAAGGATGGCTATGGTGTAGTCTGCTTAACATAGTGACACTGGTTCATAGGTTCATAGGTTGGTACTAGGGTATCGACCCTAGGGCCTATACAAGCCTAGCCATAACAATTCCCTAGCTATTTCTTCCCACAGTATTTACCTCCCTGGACCCCTGTCTAGCAGGGCGACTGACGTGATCCCCGGGGTGAATTTCCTATCTTCCATCCAATCATCAAGGTTCCTTTTGAAGAGGGCCAAAGTGGCACTCTGCTTGACATGTATGGGCAGTCTATTCCAGAGTCTGGGGAGTTTCTGGGTCAGGAACCTATCCTTCCAGCATGTTTTGTTCATTGTGATGACAAGGTTCAGATCCCTGGAACGTGTGTCTCTGAGGGATTGGGATTTCTTTAAGTGTAGCATGTCCAACAGCTCTTGGTTTGACATGATCTTGTATGTTAAACAGAGATCGCCTCTGAGTAGACGATATGCGACAGAGTATAGGTGGAGTTTTTTTAGACGGTCAGCATAGGGCATCTGGTTTAGGCCTGTGATTCTTTTAGTGAGGCATTTCTGCGGCCTTTCCACTTGTTGCAGATGTCTTGAGAGGTACATACCAAATGGGGCTTTGTATTCTATAATGGGTTTAATGAGGGATGAGTACAGTGGGACAATGACCTCCTTTTTTCTGGATAAAAAGCCCTTAGTGATGAGGTGTGCCACATAAAAGGATTTCCTGACTGTTGTGGCGATGTGGTTATTGAAGGTGAGACCACTGTCCACCTGTGTCCCTAAGTCTCTTATCAAACTTTCAGTGTTTAGTGTACTGCCACCTATGTGGTAATTCACGTGTACATGTTTTTTCCCAAAGAGGATAACTATACATTTCTTGGCATTGAGTTTGAGCCCATGGCTCTGGCACCAAGCACCTGTTTCTGTAAGGCCCTTTTGTAGAATATCCACATCATTTTGGATTCAATAATGGCTACCAGTTTGCAGTCCTCTGCGAAAATTTCAGTCGGAGTCCCTTAGTGTTGGCCTGTACTTCAGAGAAGTTGATGCCAAACAAGAGCGGTCCCATGACTGAACCTTGAGGTACTCCACTTGTCACTTGTCTGGAGCTGAATTTGGAGTCGGCTACTTTTACAGTGTGGTTTCTGTCAGTAAGCCAGTTGGCAACCCATCGAGTGACATAGGAATTAATTCCCAGCTTAGTAAGTTTATCTATGATTCCAGAGTGGGGGATGGTATCGAAGGCATTGGCAAGATCCATATAGGCTGTGTGGACCACCTTACCATTGTCCATGGCTCTACAGAGTGATTCGAAGAAGTCAATCAAGTTCAGGAGACAAGATCGGCCTTTCACGAACCCAAACTGCATGGGGGTCCAGTGTTTGAAGTTTGCCAATGTCTTTGTTTATAAGTTCCATGATAATACATTCCATGGCCTTGCAGATCAGGCTCGTCAGACTGATGGGGCGGTAGGTCCCGGGATCCAAGGTGGATCCCCCCTTGTGGAGTAGGATAACTGTAGCTGTGCGTCACTCAGTAGGCACAAAGCCTGAGGTGAGGCTATGATTAAACATGACACTTACGTGAGGTGCCAGTTCATTTTATAGTTCATGTAGTACACAGCCTGGGATGCCATCTGGTCCCATGGATGTTGTATTCTTAGCTTTGGGGAGTTTCCAGGAGACATGTTTTAAAATTATACTGTATTGTTTTCACCCAGTCATGTTGCTGTAATAATATATTTCACTTAAGAAATGGCAGCTCAAGTAATATCCATGCCAAAACTATTTCTATTTTTGCAGAATACTGTTACAAGAGACACCTTGGAAACCATGAAGCTAGAACCTTTGATTCTGGCATCAAAACTTAGACATCTCCAGAAAGCCAATAACATCCATAGGGAAAAAAAAACATTTATAGTGTAACATTTCAAAATGTCATGGTTATGTTGGCAAATAATGATGAAGCATGACACAAACTGGTGTAAGTCTGAGCTTCACAAGAAAAAAAACACTGATTTAAAAGCCAGTGTGGTAGAAGTAAATATTGCATTTGGAAAAAAAATGATTCACAAATAGGAATACTACCCCTTAAAAATGATGCAAGAAGGAATTAGGCAACATTGACATTTACTTCAGGAATATTACAGAGACATATAAACATTTATAAAGTAAGCAAATATTTAATACTAAACCTCAAGAGAGCTATAGATACTCCATTGGTATTAGCGATTACTAAGGTAAACAAAAAAGACAGACAAAGCAATTGACTTTACAGGGACACATTATAAAGGATTTTTGTTTGCTAAGAAATACAATGAAGAAACTAAAAAAACAACTTTCCACATGTTTTACAAAAATAAATAATAAATAAATAAATAAATAAATAAATAAATAGATAAATAAATGATTAATGTGTGCCAGTATAGATTCCTAATCTGTATGCAAGATTTTAACTTACTTATTCAAAACAGAACATAAATTTTATCTATAGCTATAGATGTTGTCTAGGGTGAAATGCTGAGTTAATGGTGGTCTTTGACTTGGAAGCTCATTGGCATGAAAGCATTAAAAGTTCAAAGAAATACAAGGCTCTAGCTCCTCAAGAAGAAGAGGAAATAGGTGAACCTGAAGAAGAATGGCAGCAAGTCAAAATAACATGTATGAAAACTACAGAAAGTACAGTTGTGTACGCTTACCATAAATGTAGATGTTCGAGTGTATTCACTGTTGCAGTCATCACATTTGGGTTATATGCTTGCAGTAGCCCTCAGTCGGCCTGATTAACAAAGTCTTGGGTCCTGCGTTGGCTGTTGTCTCTTCTTCCGTGACGTCAGGTAGTCAGGGGTATAAAACATGCAGCCAACGCCATTACATCAGTTTTTCTTGCTCCAGATGTCAGGTGCCCCCAAAATGGGAAGCAATAAAATATATATATATATATATATATATATATATATATATATATATATATATACATACAAGGTTATACCTCCAACTAAAAAGCAAATACACCAAAAAGCTTTTAAGCACAGTAAAGGATAGTAGAGGTATAGCCAAAACAAGCCAGGGGGCTGGAGGGAGGGTAACCAGGACTGCAACAGTGAATACACTCGATCATCTACATTTATGGTAAGTGTACACAACTGTACTATGTTCTTCGTGTTTCACTGCAGTCATCACATTTGGGTGGATTCCCAAAGCTAAGGATAGGAGGAGGAATTTAGATAGCATTAGGACCGACTATAAGGCCCTGCAAGACCGCAGTGGCAAAGCCAGCTCTGGATTTAGAGAAAATTGGCAAATGGTAATGCTTGATGAAAGTATGTACTGACCTCCAGGTAGCAGCTTCTAGGATGTCCCTGGTAGGGACACCTCTGAGAAAGGCTGTAGAGGTAGATGCCGCCCTGGTTGAATGGGGTCTGATCCCCTGTGGGATAGGTTTTCCATGGTGCTTATAGCAGAAATGAATGTAATAGCCTATCTATTTAGAAATGGTTTGTTTTGAAATAGCCTTCCCCTCTGCCCCTGCAACAAATGCCACCAGCATTTGTTCAGATTTCCTTTGAGGTTTAGTCCTGTCCAAGTAAAATCTAAGTTGTCTGTGCACATCTAAGGAGTGCATTATCCATTCCCCTTTGTTATGTGGATTAGAAAAGAAGGTTGGCAAATGAATGGACTGATTAAGAGCCACACTGGATACCACCTTGGGCATGAAGGAGGAATTGGTCCTGAGGGACACCCTGTCCGCATAAAAGATGTTGAAAGGCTCCACTGCTATAAGGGCCTGTAATTCAGATACCCTTCTTGCTGAAGTGATTGCTAAGAGGAAGGCTGTTTTCCAAGAAAGGAATTTTAAATCTGCACTAGCAGCTGGCTCAAACAGAGGAAGAGTGAGTTTCTCCAATACAAAGTTAAGGTCCCAGGCTGGAGTTGGGGCTCTCCTGGGTGGTCTTAAATTTTTGGCCCTTCTGAGGAACTGCTTGAGCATTGGATGAGAGAAGAGGGGTGGTTCTGTGTTGTAATGTGCTGAAATGGCTGAGGCGTGAATTTTGATGGAGGAAAAAGAAAGTCCCTTGTGAAGCATCTCAGTTAAGTATTGTAAAATCTGAGGTAATTTGGGTGCTGCTGTGCTCATCCCTTGAGACTGGTTCCAGGCACAGCATCGTTTCCATTTTTCAGCATAAGATTTTCTAGTACTAGGCCTCCTTGCCTCTAAAATGATATCCATCACTGGTTTACTAAGGGATGGTAAAGGAGAGGTTAGGTAATTAGCCAGGCTGCTAGGTTCAGGGTTTGAAGCTGAGGGTGCAGAATCTGGTTCACCTGCTGAGACAACAGAGTAGGGGTCTGAGGCAGGTGCCACGGAGCCAACATTGACACACTGCACAAGAGGGGGTACTAATGTTGGAGTGGCCAGTCTGGTGCAATCAATGTCATCCTTGGTTTGTCCTGCTTGATCTTTAGAAGTACTTTGGAGAGGAGAGGCAGAGGAGGAAACTTTCCAAACTTGTTTGTGGGAAGTCCTTGTGCAAAATTTGTCCAATTGGTAGTTCTGTGGGAGTCAAACAGGTCTACATCTGGGCTCCCCCATTTGTTTGTCAACACGTTGAAAGTCTTTGTTTCCAGTTTCCACTCAGGTGGGTCCATGAGGTTTCTGCTTAGTCCGTCTGCCAGTGTATTTAGTTTTCCTGGCAGGAATTGAGCCTGTAGATGTACTTGGTAGCTCAAGGCTGTGTTCCACAGTGCCATGGCTAGTCTGCAGAGGGGGTAAGAATGGGTAGCCCCCTACTTGTTTATGTACCACATAACAGTAGTGTTGTCCGTCTTTACCATTAATTGTCCTGGAAGAATGTGGTCCTTGAAGGCTGTCAGAGCATTCTGTACAGCTAACATTTCCTTTTGATTGATATGCAGGTGCATTTGACTTGGGTTCCATTTGCCCTGAGTGCACGTCACTGCCAGGTGAGCCCCCCATGCATAGTCTGATGCGTCTGTTGTTAGGGTTTAGGTGGCAGGGGGTAGAGTGAATGGTAGTCTCTTGTTTTGGTGGCAGGCCTCTGCCCACCAAAGGAACTCTAACCTTAGGAAAGGTAAGATAGGAATCATTGCTTCTAGATCCTGAGAATGTTGACACCATAGGCTTTTTAGATACTATTGTAGTTTCCTCATATGCAGTCTTGCATATGGAATTAGAAGAATGCAGGAGGCCATGAACCCCAAGGCTTGCAGTATTTGTCTTGCAGATAGCAGGGTTTTTGTGACCACTTCTGTAAATGCCTGTTTTCTCATATGTGTTAAAACTACATCTGACAACTGTTTGGGGAGGGGGGACCCAAAATGTCTCAGTGATTTCATGCCTGTAATCTGGACAGTTTTTTCATAAAATATCAATACCTGACATGGATATCAAGTTGATTCCTATTTTCACATGGAGTGTCATATGTTGGCAAGTATTATACTGTATTGCCAGAAGTAAAACTAAAAATATAAAAAAATCAGAACAACAACGCTGGCTGGCAAAACTACTACAAATAAAATTGCAACAAACTATTGCTTGGCTTCTGCTTTATGAGTGTATTTGGTACTGTATGTAAAGCCATATGAAATAATTTTAAAAATATTCAAACGATATATTAGAAGAGACCAGAATTTACAAACATGCTGATGAGTCCCCTACTTGTTCATGTGATGTACAAGTTAATGCCATATCTTAAATATCTGTCCTCCATTATAGACGGAGCTTTTAAAGCAAAGTACTTGAAGTGCTTAATGTTTTACAAACAGCACTGAAAATGATGGTTCTATAAACTACTGCTTTTAAACTATATCATTACACTTAACTGTGGAGAGCTACAAGCTCGATTTTCTGCTGCTAATTACTGTCATGTAACACTGCATAACACCCGTAGGTGTACTTCACAGATAAAGTAATGTATGTATAACCATACTGCAATGCAAAATTCTTCCACTACAGCATATGCAAAACCAATCTCATTTCATAAACAGTAAACATTCATATAATACTCCAATGTGTGCAAGTATGTGTGTATTATATATATTTATGGGTTTGATCCCAATGGTTGAGTATATGTGCTTGTTTGACAGCAGTTTAGTTGACCATTTCTGATTGTCTAAACAGATGGCGACAGGTGTCCGAGATCAAACAGTTCCGTGGATGGGGAATACACCCTTATGCTGTGTCTGTGCGATCTTAGAATTAGTATATATAATTTGCAGGGGGTAAGGGGACGCAGTGGAGTTTGCCCCACTGCAAAAACAGATGTTTTGTTTGTTTTTTATTTGCATGCATCAAGGCTGTTTCTCCGTACATGTGTAATTATTTGTCAGTTTACTCGGTTTCAATAAAGAAGTTGATATTTGACATGTCGACATACATAATACTCTCTATATCTATCGATTTCATTCTAGATATAAACATATGCATGTATATATATATATATATATATATATATATATATATATATATATCTAAATACAATCACACATAAACACACACATACATATGGGTGTGCATATATATATATATATATATATATATATATATATATATATATATATACATATATATACATATATGTGTGTGTGTGTGTGTGTGTATATATATATATATATATATATATATATATATATACATGGCTGGAGCGCCTTCTGTGTGGAGTCTGCATGTCCTCTCCGCGGTCGAGTGATGTACAGGTAGGTGCGAGCGTGAATGAGCATGCCTTCGTTGAAGGTTGGGCATCAGGCTGGCAACTCGGCACTGTAAAAATCCACTGCCAATCATGAGCGGACCAGAGGTCCGCTGTGGCAACCGAAAGACTTATATATATATATATATATATATATATATATATATATATATATATATATATGTAAAACACCCAACAACTGGAAGGAACCACAACAAAGTAAATGATCTTTTCTTGGCTGGTATGAAAAATTAATCCATAGAATGTAAGACAAACAACTTTAATATAAAATGTAAGCGCTTTCGCGGAGCAAACATCCGCTTCTTCAGACATAGTAAAATAAAACAACTCTTCCATTTTATAACAAGTTAAACCAATCAACACTAAAAAATTAATTAATCAATCATCCAATTAATGCTTCATGAATAAATATAATACAGCGTACTAGGTACAATGCTTATAATATACAATTGTACAATACAAAAACATTTGTAAAAAACAAAATTAAAAACTCAAGAATGATAATAAGATAAAACTGTAAAATTATCTAACTATCTCAAGGTTCTAGCCTTGAGAAATGGTTTAAGGGATACACTATCGTTGAGGCCTCTGGCCTGTGTGCAGCTAGCCTAAGTATCCATTGAACTTCTGCTAATTCAGTTAAATTCACAATATCTCCAAGTCGCATATTTTCTTTTTGGATATGTAGTACTTGAAAATGAAAAATGTGTTCATCACCTTCAGTTAGGGTGTGTTTAGCGATTGCACTATATTCTTGTTTTCTAGCTAAACAATATAGATGATCTCTAATGCGTTCTCTGAGGCTTCTATTAGTTTTACCTACATAAAAATGGAAGCACACTGAACAGTGTGCAACATAGACAACATTTCTAGAATTACAATTGCTGTCATTACGTAATTCCCATAAGAAACCAGTATCTGGATGTTTAAAATATCTAGATTCATCAATATATTGGCACTGCAAACACCCACCACACTTCTTAGTACCAAAGAATTTCCTGGAAACTATACTGGATTCTACGACTTTGGAATCATTATTGCAAAGCTGCTGCTTGAGTGTTTTCATGTTTTTATAAGCATAAGATGGAGCATTGCCCACAATATCCCTAACTCTATCATCTACCATCAAAATGTTCCAATTAGAGGCAATAGCCTTCTTAATAAGATCCAAATTATTACTAAAGGGAAGAACTACAGCTTCCCTTCGTTGTAGTGGAGGAGTTGTTGTTATATCGTATTTGATACTCCTATTAGAAAAATAAGGCTTCACCCTAGTTTCCCTCATCTTAACCACATGTGAATACATCCCAGATATCTCATGCTGGCTATACCCCTTCTTTAGTAATTCTACTTCAAAGTTACGAAGTTCTTCATAAAAAAGGGGTTCTTCACATGATAGCCTGGAAAGCCTCATTGCTTGCCCCTTAACAATATTGTGAAAAACTGTGGCATTGTGCATACTAAATCTATGCAAATAGGTAGGTTTGTAACAAGGTTTATGATAAATCCTAGTTTTAAAACAATTGATGTCCCGATAGACAGTTACATCTAAAAAATTGATATTATCTCTAGAGAATTCTAAAGTAAATTTTAAAAAGGAATCCATATTGTTAAGTTGATTAACAAATGAAACAAGTGTATTATATGTGCCTTTCCAAAGAAAAAAGACATCGTCCACAAACCTCCTATAAAAAACAATATCAGGATGAATCATTATATATCGTACTTCCCAAGCAGCCATGACCAGATTGGCATAGCTGTTGGCACAACTGGTGCCCATCGCAACTCCCTTGCACTGCCTATAACATGTTTCGTGAAAAATAAAAATATTGGATTCCAACACTAACTCTAGTAATAGACATAAAAAATCTATCTTAGCATTGTCAATAGAATCACATTCAGAGAGCAGTGGTTTCAACATGCTAATTCCTTCAATATTGGGAATGCAAGTGAATAGCGATACCACATCCATTGTTACTAATAAAAAAACATCCATATTGTCAAAATTTGATGTAAATGCATATAGATCAGTTAAAAAATGTTCTGTGTCCCTCAGAACATATGAATAACCATACAACACCTTCTTTAATTCCATATCTAAATATATGGACAGTGGTTCAGTTAACCATCCTGAGCCTGATACTATAGGCCTAAAAGAAGGTTTGACTGGATTTTTATGCACTTTGGGTAATCCATGAAGTCTAGGTATAGTCGGATATTGCACATAAAAGAAGTCAAATAACTCATCATTCATAATACCCATCAATTTGCATTCATGTAAATTGTTATGAATCGTACTTTGCAAATCATGAACAATATTAGGTGATACAATCTCATAGGCTTCATCATTTAACATTTCTAACATAGTATCAAAATAATACTTGGAATCTAATATGACCACAGGACCACCTTTGTCCGCTGGACGTATAATGATATTGTTATTATCCTTCAATCTTTGTAACGCTAAAACTTCATTCCTAGTTAAGTTACTATTTCTAGTATTCATGGAACATTTAAACTCTTCATATAAAGAATTCTCAACTTGTTATAAAATGGAAGAGTTGTTTTATTTTACTATGTCTGAAGAAGCGGATGTTTGCTCCGCGAAAGCGCTTACATTTTATATTAAAGTTGTTTGTCTTACATTCTATGGATTCATTTTTCATACCAGCCAAGAAAAGATCATTTACTTTGTTGTGGTTCCTTCCAGTTGTTGGGTGTTTTACATACATTCTGTGGACTGGGTATGCCTTTTCCTAATATATATATATATATATGGATTTATGATTGAAACTCATTTCTTAGAAAACCTTCACAACAGATATGCCATAAAATGTTTCTGCAGGTGGGTGAGCTCCCCTGGAACTCCCACCTCCTTAGTTATACATAGGCTGTACAACCAGAGAAAAAAAAAACAACACCCACACAGTGAAATAGTACTGGCACACAGATACAAACATCTACAGATTTGGGGGTTCAACATGATGCTGACCATTGCAATCCACACATACTCTGCTAGACTCACATCCCTAATAACTCCTATGATAAAAAATGACACCATCACATACTTTTCAAAGAGTTCTATACTTTTCTATCAAATAAGTATTTAGTCAAATGGGTTCAACCATTTGGGATTCAATCAAATCAGCATTCAGTCAACTGACATATGTGTGTGTGTGTGTGTGTGTGTGTGTGTGTGTGCGCGTGTGTGTGTGTGTGTGTGTGTGTGTGTGTGTGTGTGTGTGTGTGTGTGTGTGTGTGTCTTATATGCAACCATGCACAACACACACACACACACATATATATATCTATATATATATATATATATATATATATATATATATATATATATACATATGCACACATCAAATATACCACACATACACACACACACAGGTATATAGACAAGTTTTTAAGTGTTAAGATCAAACACTCAAATACAAAAGTGATAATCCCAAAAGACTGAAACACAAAGAAAAAAAATATTATTTTATGCATGAGGGCACCCCCTCCCCCCACCCACCCACTGCAACCTCTTATTCCTGACTAATTATGCTAGATCTGAGATTGCAGGATACAGCGGAAAGGGTAGATTTCCACTCCCACCTGCATGGAAATGCACACACAGAACTTGTCAGTACCTGAAACTAAGACTTCAGTCTCTTAAGCAACAAACAAATGTTCAATATTCCAATCATTTATACATATATATGCATACATACACACACACACACACACACACACACACACACACACACACACACACACACACACACACACACACACACACACATATATATATATATATATATATATACACACACATACATGTGTGCGTGTGTTTGTATATATAACATATTTATACATATATAAAATCACTAAATCCAATCCACAGAAAACAGCAGTAGAGGCAAATCCAGCTGCAAGAGAAAAATATTGAAATTAACTGCAGACCACTAACCATGCAAAAAGGAGCAGTTTAGATCAAACAAGTGCTTTGATGCCTTCCAAATGCATTTTCTCAAAAACAACTTGGTTTCTGGTCTGCACTTCAATATTCTGTATATCTAAAAATACAACAATACATAGTCATTCTTTAGTAAGTTAAATTTCAGAGTCTGCTACCAGTATAACCAAAAACTAGAAACATAGCCAGGTACATAAAATGAGGTATATTTATAGATCAAACTTGAGTCCAGGGTAATATCCAAACCCATTAAAACTACCATCCTGTCTAGAGGCTTTCCTTAAGACATCAACATATAATACAATTTTCTGTACCTAATGAAGTGACAAGTGTGGCAAAACAAGAATGTCTTATTATACAGATAGTAGCTCAACAGTAACTAGGCAACAAATCAAGCTCTGCATTTTGAACTATCCCAAAACATCATAAACTTGGATTGCATCTTCCAGAACCCTATGTCTGGACTATTCTATAAAGCATCCCAAATCTGAATTAATCTGCCAGTTGTTGCTTCAGCAAGGGTCAAATATTGAAGTGAATATTACATCCCAGAAAGACTATTCCACCTAAATGCAAGTAACACACTAAATTTGGACTGAGGGTGAAACCACCCATAAAATAGTCTGTATATGTATATATATATATATATATATATACATATATATATATATATATATATATATATACACACACACATATATATATATATATATATATATATATATATATATATACACACACACAAAACAGTGCAAACCAAAGCTTACGTCATTCAGACCAGACTGCCTTAATCGCTTCATAGGTTCATAGGTAGGGACTAGGCTATCTGCCAGAGGGCATTTATAAGCCTAGCCAGACTGTGCCAGCTTTCAATGCCCCATTGATTAATCAACTGAGCCTCTGTGAAGAAGAGCCAATGAAGTGATCCCAGGGGTGTATTTTCTGTTACCCATCCACTCGTCAAGGTTTCTCTTGAAGAGTGTTAGTGATTGGCTCGGCCTAATGTAGTTAGGAATTTTGTTCCAAAGCTTGAGGAGTCTCTGAGACAGGAATCTATCCCTCCAGCATGTTCTATTTATTATTGTGGTGAGGTTTAGCTCACTAGAGCGAGGGGCTCGCAGTGACTTGGATTTCTTTAGGTGGAGCATGTCCATCAATTCTGAGTTGGACATGGCTTTGTAAGTCAGGCAGAGATCACCTCTGAGTAAGCAATATGCCACTGAGTACAGCCGGAGTTTTTCCAGTCTGGCTGCATAGGACATATATTTGAGGCCAGTAATCCTCTTGGTGAAGTACTTTTTTGGTCTTTCCAGCTGTTGGAAGTGTCTTGTCAGGTACATCCCAAATGGGGCATTGTACTCTATGATGGGCCTGATGAGTGACGAGTAGAGGGGCACTATAACCTTTTTATTTCTAGATGCAAACCCTTTATTAATTAGATGGGCTACATAGAAGGATTTCCTAACTACTTTGGCAATATGATTGTCAAAGGAGAGATTACTATCTACCTGGGTCCCCAGATCTCTTATTACCTCTTCTGTATTAAGGGAGCTGCCACCTATGTGGTAATTCATGGGTGTTTTGTTTTTCCCAAACGGGATGACTATGCATTTTTTGGCATTTAGCTTGAGACCATGACTTTGACACCAGTGCCCGTCTCAGTAAGGCCCTTTTGGAGAATGCCCATGTCAGCCAGATAGTCAATTATGGCTCCCAGTTTGCAGTCATCGGTGAACTTGGTTAGCCATAGTCCTCCTGTGTTTGCCTGTACTTCTGAGAAGTATATGCCAAACAGTAGGGGTCCCAGGACCGAGCCTTGTGGGACACCACTTGTGACTGGGTTAGAGTCGGATCTGGAGCCCACTATTCTTACCGTGTTCACTCCATAGCCTTGCGGACCAGGCTAGTCAGGCTTATGGGGTGATAGTTATCTGGGTCAGTTGTGGCCCCTCCTTTGTGGAGCAGAAAAATCATTGATGTGTGCCATTCTATGGGCATGTAGCCTGTGGAGAGGCTGAGGTTGAATAGTGTGAGTGTGTTTGGATGGGGGGGTTAGTTCATTCTGTAGTTCATGCAAGATGCAGCCTGGGACACCATCTGGCCCCACTGATGCTGTGCTTTTGGCTTTAGAAAGGGCTGTTTTCACCAGTGCGTCTGTGATTTCCAGGACACTACACTTATCCAGTATTGTTGTGGGCCCTGGGGGTGAGAGGAGGGTGAAGTTTGCACTGAATCTATCTGCCAAGATGTTGGCAATATCAGTGGGTTCAGTATATTTTGTGCTATTTTGCACTAGCTCAGAGCATATCTGCGAGTTGCCACTTAGATTATTGACATAGCTAAAGAAAGCTTTGTGGTTATCTTTCGAATCCTTGGCTATTTTTTTTCGAAGTTAGCCTTGGATGATTTTATGAGGGACCTTAGTTTCTTACTGATACTGATCAGGAATGTCTTTCCTTCTTGGGATTTGCATGTTTTTCTGAACTAGTTTCCTCCTTTTATTGTATAGCCTGTTTATGGCATCAATCCATATGCTGCTTATTAGTTTTATACTTTTACTTACAACAGTTTTATTTCTGATTGACATAGTCTCGGCATTTCTCCTCAATTTATTTTAAATTTCTAAATTATTAATCTTCATTTTTTATTTGATTACTCCAATTTACCATAAAGGTTTTCACAACAGCCTTGCAATAACAGTCACTTCTCTTAATTATATTTAAGGTTTTAGACTCTAAATCTGTCGCATCATTTTTACTCCAATTATCCTACTAAATAACACTCAACTAACTGTATACTCATATATTATTTTACCAGTATTTAACAGAGATAATTCAACAAGTCTTCAGTTTGAAGGAAACAATTAGTTATTACATGCCTGTACAATATAAAATTATCAGTGTTTTATTTGTTTCTTACTTAATTGCTACAGTTTTATAGGAATCACATTCATTTAAAACATTTATGCATCTATGAGTAAGGCACTGTTATGGTAAGTCTTGATTCAGCCCCTTTAGAAGCAGTGATTCCAATTTTAATATAAATGTAGGTTCTAAAACATTAATGGACTGCTCTTTATTTTACATCTTGAGTTAAATGGACAATTGCAGAAACTATAACTGTAAAATCATTAGACTTCCTATCAATAAATTCAGCAGCGAGAACTGATACATTGCTTTGACCATTACCGTCTAGGCATTCATGTAAAACACTTTTTAATCATATATGTATTATTAATCATATATATATATATATATGTGTGTGTGTGTGCGCGCGCGTGTGTGTGTGTGTGTGTGTGTGTGTGCGTGTGTGCGTGTGTGTGTGTGTGTGTGTGTGCATGCATGTGGATCTAGTGGCATTTGTCGAAATGACATTACATCAACATGCCAAATGTCAACACAATAACACAAATGACAACACTCATCTGCCTTGAGCTGAGATGACTCCTTTGCATAATCTAAACTAAGGAAAAGCATTTTTTTGCAGGGATGCCATCGCCTCTGCATCCTCCATGTAGGAGGCTACACCCTACTCTCCTCCCACTAATTACATATACTAACTCCAAGACTGCATGATTCCCAAGGGAAGGGCATATTCCCCTTCCCTGGTGATCTTCCTTTATCACACAACTGTTGACCATCTGCTTTGTTGACCAAAGTGGGTAGACAATACAGAGGTCGATAATAGCCATGACTGACCAGTCTCATGGATACCATAGATATCTGTCATAGGGTTCACTTTAGAATCTCAAAATACTGAAATGTCGAATTCCAGTATCTCGAGACCAAATTGTCAAATCTGCAGTTGCATGAAACTGCACAATACTGAACCCGGAAATGTCGAACCCACCGTACTGATGGCGCATTAGGTAAGTGTTATGTTTTTTAAGGGTTTTGAGGAGGGTTTGTGTGTTTGTGAGTGTGTTGGGGAGTTTTACGTGTGGGTTAGGATAAGTAGGTAAGAGTGTGAGTGTGTTAGTGTTGAGAGTGGTGGTGTTTGTATGTATGTGATGTGTGTTTGTGCAAGGGGTGTATAGAATGTGTGGTGGTGGGTTATTTTGTCTTTCAGTGTTTAGTGCAACCTCGGAGTTAGTACATATAAGTAGCGTGGGTGTGGGGGGGGGGGCACAGCGTTTGTGTGTTTTGTTTGGCTTTATTGTAGTATCGGGATGTACGTGTATTTGTGTTTGTTCATAGGTTCATAGGTTCATAGATTAGTACTAGGCTAACTGCCCTTGCGAACCATTTTAAGCCTAGCCAATTATCCCTTGAGGCTCAAACCTTGCACCTTGTTTGTAAGGCAAAAACCTTAACCATTAGGCCACCCTCCCAACATAAATTGATTGGAGTTTGCCATTTCCTCCACTGTGGTGCGATCTCAGAGTTGGTATATTTAAGTAGGGTGTGTGGGGCACAGCCCCTCACTTCTGTCTTTAAAGTATTGAAAAAACTTGTACGGAAAACAATTTTTTCCCCTGGGAAAGAAAATGATGTTCTGTCAGTTCGCTCTCGAGATTTCAAACATTTCAGTTCAATTACATTGCATTCGGTGTTTTCAGCATTAGATATGCTGATATAGACCCAAAGGAGACGTTGAGATTTAATACTAAGCCAGCTACAGCTGGTAGCTTGGATATTCCTCAATTACACAATCTTTCAACCCCCACTGAAGCCAATTGTTGATGCTACACATTTCAAAACCTATTTCACTGCTAAATATATTACATGTTGAAAGGTAGTTTAAGTAAACTTACACATGTAAGGACTCACAGCATTTTAAGAATTAATGCTAGTGACAAATATGCTATCCATGACAAACTGACTTGTATTTGATGATTCCCCCATGCATTGGGTCTTGTTTGGCTTGAAACAAACTCAATAGCAGACAATGATCATGACGAAATACATGTTACCACTTTAATGGAACTGGCAGACGATGAAATACATGTTACCACTTTAATGGAAATAATGGACAATTTTATTTCAATCATGAATTTTATAAACCAGTTACAGGGGTAGCAATGGGGTGGCATGCACCCTGAACATTGCCAACATGGCTATGGCCCAATGGGAGACTTGTGTGCACCCTCAAATTTGCCAGCCTGGTTATGGCCCAATGGGAGAAGACATGAGTTTTGAAAACAGTCAATATCAATACTCGTGCCATTTGAGACAGTTCCTGGACAATGCCCATCTTATGGATGGATAAGACAGAAACTCCAGGACTTCTTATTTTCTATTAAGATTTGTCAGTTGTATTGATATGTAAATTGTTTATTTTGATAGAGTTGTTAAAGCACAGCCACCAGTATGTGTGGTGTTGTGTTTTGCTGACATTCGCTGTTTTGAATTTCGCGTTTTGGTTTTCGGGTATGTGAGTTTTCGGCTTTATAGTCTCGAGATACTGAAATTTGATATTTTAGTATTTCGAGATTATAAAGTGAATATATATATATATATATATATATATATATATATATACACACACACACACACACACACACACACACATATATATATATATATATATATATATATACATCGCTATTTCTATATATAGGTATAGGCATACGTATATACATATATAGATATGTACATTATGTGTACATACGTATACATATGTATACATGGTTACAACCCAAAAGAGCAAACACTCGTATGATCGAACACTTTTTGGTGCTGAAAAAAAAAAATGCTCACATGGGCAAATGTTCTTTACAATGGAGTTTATGCTGGTAGTCTTTTGTATGAGATCACATTTTACCAAGGAAAGGGAATTTGCCTTTACCCCACAGCTGTGTGATCTCAGAGTTAGTGTATATAATTAGCAGGGGATGTGTGGGGCACAGCCTCTCCAAGGAATGCAGGGCATCTGCTCCCTGCAAAAAAATAGGTCTCAGCCATATGAATTTCGAAGTTTTGGAACTGCGATAATCTGACGTAGATCCATATATGTATGTATGTTTACATATATGTATATACATATGTGTGTGCATTTGTGTATCTGTACATATAGGTTCATAGGTTCATAGGTTAGTACTAGGCTAACTGCCCTTGTGAGCCATTTTAAGCCTAGCCAGTTATTCCTTGTGAGATTCAAACCCTGTACCTTGTGTTTGTAAGGCAAACACCTTAACCATTAGGAAACCCTCCCAAACCCAAATCCTATAGATAGACAGATATATGGAAAATTAAAGCAGATTCTGTATAAAAATATTTAAGTAGCAAATCTGACAAGAAATACAGGTTGCGGTGTGTGAATGCCTGTTGTCGCCTAAAATGCCAAATTCCCTGAAAAGCCCACATTTTTCCATTAGTCATGCAGTCCAAATTCAGGACTTTCTGGTGTTTTATAGGAAAATGGAAAATGGAGTCCCTGGGCATGACTCACTAAGTGGAAATGAGGATGGAAGGCAATCATCTTATTATATCAGATCAGAATAAGATATTTTGTGTTATTAAACCTACAACGTTTTCTAACTAGTTCAGAGATATTATTTAAAATATGACGAATTGTGGAATCAGATTCCTTTTCAAAGAATGTTTTGCCTTCTCTGCCAATTTTGTCATACAGGAGTTCCCTGGGAAGTGTTTGTATTTATGTTACGCTACCAAACAAACAAAGGTTTTTAACTATGCACATGTATCACGGATACGCTGTCTGCCCCAAGGTAACTGAAAGTTGATGGGTTCATTTTCATGTAGAACTGAGTAAGAAGTCAGTATAGAAATCTGTTGTGCTTGCATACTTCTTAGTACAGGGAACATTCCTCATACTGAGTCTTGAAAAGAACATGTTTCTCGTCTTTTCCCACTGATAGTGTCTGTCACACATTCAGTGTTAAGGATCTTTTTAACTGATATCAATAGTAAACAATAATGAATGATATTAATTCATCAAAACAACTTTTTGTAAATGTAAAGTAACACATTTAACCAGTCTGTGAGCTTCCTAGCTGAAGTTATTAGTAATCTTTTACTAAGTGCTCCATATTTTGCCCATTTGTTCCACATTATAAGAGGTAGTGTTACACGTTCTGGAGATAAAAGGTTAAGAGCTGTTTGTATTTGCATTCCTTCAACATGGTACATTGGTCAAAAAAACAGAATAATTAAAATGTATATCCAACATTATTTATAAAACTTATGTACTCTTAATCTTCAATGCAGTATAACAGTTCACCTTGATGAATTTCATCATAGGAAGGCTAATGTTTTTAAATTAGTAACATTAAGAGCTACTTATGTACCTCAAGGGAGATAAGGTAAGGGCCCTGAATGTTTTGAAAGTTAAGCTTATAATAAAAGTTGACACAGTTTTTCCAAAGACACTGTACCAGGTGCTACCACCATAGTGCTTTATTTATGATTAAACTGCACCATTCATTTTCTGATGCAAATGTAAGTAACAAATCCTTGAAGATGAGTATGACCTCCTTACCATATACAGTAACAAATGACGCAAAAAAACATTGCTTTTTATATCTAATTTTGTTGCAAACGAATGCCCCCTGAACTTTTTCTGGGAACTGAAAACTCCTACCATGACATCACAAAACGCTTAATCTAAACTGCCTCACTGCTTAAATTTATACACAGGCCACTAATTTTCTGTGTAAAATGCATCAGAAGGTATTTCTTGCCTCCCAGAAAGCTAAGCTGTCAACTAGGTTTTGTATGAAGAATACCTGACACTGAAATTTAACATATGCAAAGATTAGGTAGTAAAACTACAATGTAAGATGGAAGTTGCTATTTCAAAGAAGTAAGTTGGCTTTGACTACCCATAATGCTTTACAGATATATGCAAATCATTGTCCAATGCCTACCATGACATCTTGCAGTGAAAGTGCTTATAGAAAATGTGATTAAATAGTGATACTAAAACAATCAAGCAGCATGTTGTTAATTTAATTTTTTGTGACATTACTTTCAACTTTAATATTAGGAATGCAATTAGAAATTAAATTAATTATAAAACAAAGGTGCTTGAGAATGTTTCCAACCCCATAATACCTTTAACGCCCACATACCTGATCCACCTGATGAACTCACAAATCCTAAACTGTATTTCATATTACTAAACCAGTACTTCTATAACCTACTATGCATAGTCTAGCCCCCACTTTCATCTTACTGGTTTCTATTAGCTTTCATAACCTAGCTGTTGGTAGCCATATCTCCACCACTGTTTTTTCTTCTCCTACTATAACTCTATTCTCCCTTTTCTATTCCAATTATGTAAATGTACATATATTTGTTTTTTATATCTTCTATGTATACATTGTTTACAGATTTTTTGTGCTTACTCATAAATGTATACCATTTTTATTTGTATACTGTAAATTGTTTTGTTACATCAGGATGTAATCCGGGTTGACCTTGTAATTGGACATTGTTTGATTAATGTTCTACCCCAGTAAACAAATTTAAATAAATAAATAAATGTTTTCAATACACTTTAAGTAAAAGTTATAAGTGAATCTGATTCATAGAAAATTGTAGTAACTAGCAGGGAAACAAAATAATGGCAATTTTTACTACTAAACTGAGTTGTTTTATTAGCTAATTGCTCCCATGAAACTGCAGACATACTATATTGTTTCTTATACATTTTGGTAAGAGTGTAACTGCAAAGTTAGTAGTATTAGTGATATATGGTTTGGTGGTGCAACTGTTATGAGAAGTGGAACTGTGTCTTTAAGAATTATTTCTAATAGGTTTACTATAAGGCTTCTTGACACATTGGACCAGATTCAATAAAGCCTACACTAAGTGTACACCAAGTGTACACACTATGTATTCAATAAAATTCTTATCACATTTTTTGTGCTTTCTAGTCACTCAGAAAGACTACATTAAGTGTACATGTAGTCTACACTTTGAGGTAACCTTTATGAATCCCTGTCAGTGTTTAAAGCTGCAAGAATATCGGTAGAAAAACTAAAATTAGGAGAAAGAAGGTGCGAGTTAAGTCTGTGTTGTCTGTTCACTCGGGACAGTACACTTAGTGTACAATTAGTGTAGGCTTTATTGAATCCCCCTAGTAGGCATTGTGCTGAGGTGCTGGGGTGATTTCATTGTGAATAAAGAAAAGTATATTTATTCCCACAACAGAAAATGTCATGTGCAGCGTATTATTTTCATTTTCAAAAGTGTGGATGCCTGCTTTGTAGCCTAAGGTAAACGAATTGCAGTCTGTTAGGTCTCTCAAATATTCATTAAAGAACACTGAAAAACAAAGAAGTCCAACAACTCCAAAATTTAGACCATTTTAAAATATCAGGACAATAAATTCCACCTAATTTTATGTCCATGGCACTTGCACACATTACTAAGGCCATGCACACATACACAAACCATGGCTGGAAATAGTCATATGCAACCACACACTGCTAAATACCTGTGTGCAGTCACCCAATAGGCTTTATACCAAGACCCAATACACGTTTCTCAAAAAGGTTCTAGAAAAATAGTACATGAACAACTGGTTGACTACATAACAGAATACACCATCTTAGCAAACAGCAAACGTGGCTTCAGACAATAGGATGCAATACAACCACAGCTGCCTCTACAGCTACTGATAAAATGTATTTGGACATGGAAAAAATAAACCTCACATAAGCAAGTGACATTAATCTGACAAAAAGCTTTTGAGATTGTGGTCCACACACTATTACTATTTACAGTAATCTTGATCATACTTGATTTGGTGAAGAAGGAATAAAATGGCTCTCTTCCCATCTATAAAGAAGATTTTTGGATCATTAACTCAAACTTTTTATCAGACAAGGAAGCATTTTAGACAAAAGTTTAAGGCTCAGTCTTCAGATTAACCTTATTTTCCCTAAGTTTTCACAGCTTATTCAATGACCACTCATGCTGATGATTTTCCCCTAATCTCTAGCCCCTCCCCTTAAAAGACTCTGTAGAGCTACTGAGTTCCTCAATAACTATGGAATTTACCAACTTGTTTAATAAAAGTAAATGATTAGAGTTAATGTGAATCCTAATGATTTTGAAAATGTCTCTATTTTTTTTCTTTTTGTTGTTGACCCACGAGGAGTTATATTAGGCAGTTGTGTCCAGTAAAGCAAGGTCAATAGGTCGTGATAGTACTGACTAATAATTTGCTAAAAAATTTATTACAGTATTTGGTTTGATCAGTTACTAATTTATAAAATTTCTCTTCACTTAAATTTCTCCTACTATTAACAATAGCCAGCAACTGTCAGTTTATAAAAAAACCCCATTAAAGATGAATTAAAGAACTGTCATCTAATTAAGTTATTAACAGCATTTTCTAATTGTTGCTTGGAACATGGCTTTGTAAATAATTGATAGGTTACTTGGAAAGCAGCATACATTAGAAGATGGCTGGCATGGATTTAGACAGAAATACTCCAATATCACTGCTGTAATGGCATTACTTTAACTGATTTAGGATACTTATGGTACTTCCTATATATATTGCATGCTTTATTGATTACCCTGATGCTTTGGATTATATCAGCCATAATAACATATCAGCCCCTTTAAAAAGTTTGCTTGTTCTAATATTTCTTATGGGTATATCTTACTAATCTAATATAATTAACATCACCAAGGTAAGAGATTCTTACTCTTCTAACTCTGCTAACACAATAGGAGCTCTTCAAGAATTCCTTTTTGTCCCCTTTCATTTCCATTGCTACTCTTAATTATCGGTCCCTTTGAATTTCAATTAGAAATTAATGCTGTAATGTACTGACTTGTTACTCTACTCTAGCACTGATTCTCAGTCATATTATTTCAGAGTGATGTCTCCAAATTACCTCAATGGTTTCCTGACAGCCATCGCATAAGAAATATGTCCAAAGCAAAAGGGATATTTTTTTTTTCGAATACCACCAAAAATTTCTAATTCTGGGGATAACAGCTCTAAGACAGAGCAGACATCTTTCTTTTGCTATTTAGGTATTGTTCTTGACAGGCAGTTAAAGCCAGTTGAGGAAAAATAAAAAACATTTATTCAGTTGGTTCACTTGCATAACTTTAAATCTTTTTGTTATAGTAAAATTAGGTTTCTGTGTTTTCTTGTAACCTCCTGATATTTTCTGGTTGTTGACAAACTCTTATGAAAATTTATATTTATCATTCTATTTTAAGATTTGTGTGCAATTCTCATTCGTGGGTGCACCCTTTTTATACTCCCTATCAGATGAGCCTTGTTTAGCTGGTAGAATTAAATATATAAGTGGTTACTTTGGCGTAAAAGTGCACCACAAGCTAAATATTGTTGATTTTGTTAATTTGTTTAAGCCTTCTGCTATTAAAACTACTTCTAATCAGTATTGTTTATGGGTTATTCTTATTGTTATGAAGTACAGATCTGAATATTCACTGCATTTTTTTATTTTTTTATTGCCAGTGTATTTATGTATGCAGAATTCTTTGAATCATAGTTACTGTATACATATTACTGTATAAGAAATTACTAAAGAAATACTTTGTGTTTGATAGTTATTCTTCTTTTATGCAACTTATATGTTTCTATGTGTTTTGGTTCATGAAAACAAGATTGTGCTTATTCCATCCAAATAAATAAAAATAAATGAAAGAGAAGAACTACCCCGTACATATAGTAAATAATGAGGTATGTGCACTATATCAACAGGCTTGCTGATTCGTGGCCATTATGCACAGTTTCACAATCTGAACATGGTCATGACATGTCACATACCAATGGACAGTTGTACAGTTTATAGAAATTAATCACGCTGCTGCTGAGAAGCTGCTTAAAGGTGGAAGTCCCACCAATCAGTGGTGTAAACTGTTCATGCACCATGCTGAAATGTATGTTGGAGGTTGATGGGATCAAAAAAGTAGGCAGTTCTTCACATCTGTTTTCTTGACACCAGGAAATTCACTATTACAACTGTTTCCAAGTGTGCCTTGGATTCGTAAGTCTACTAAAACTATGAACCTTGGAAAGACCTTGTGGCAGGACTGAAGTTCATTATAGCCATCCTGTACTTATTGTTGTATACTTTACAAAGGATTTACTAAGGTGTTCAGCAGTACTGTGGCACTGGGTAATGTTACATCAACCTCCGATTAGCAACAGTCACTGACTCCCACAGTATCCAGATGTTTCTTACTCCATGAATATGGTATAGAGTAATTCATAAAACCTTCCTTCCTCATTTACCATGTATGCAGAGCAGGGATTATTATCATGTTATGGAAATGAAAGAGTCCCATCACAGCATAAGCTTACACTAGCAGAAACACTGATATGCTTGTATTTGGGGGCCAACAAGATGGCTGTTTGTATCACAAAGTCATTGTATGCTGAACAGTTTGTCAGGGATTCAGTTTGTCCTTATATTTACATTCCTTACTATGAAATAGGGACTGGCAATACTTAAATGTTGTCCTGCAGCCATATTCATCTAAGCACAACATAATTTTTGTTGGGATATTAGGAATATCCCTTACCCCACCAATGGTCTTGTTGGTCTGCATTTAAGTAAATGTGTCTCTCCACTAAAGACTGTAGTCTGCAGTTCATGGATGTTGGCATGAACTTTAGTCTGTGTACCTTTTCTGTAACCAGAGTATTCCAGGTAACATTTCAGCCATAACTGGGCCTTCCATGTACATACTAATTTATCTGGTTTCACCACATTGCCTACCATGTTTTGTGAACTGCACAAGACTCCGATATGTTGTGTATATCAATTACAATTACAAATCATGGCCAAAAATTCAACCTTTCCATGGGTGAAAAAACATTTATTAAAACTACCCCTGCTTCACAACATGTTCTCCCAAAACACATACTATTAATGACTGTAATACATTCAGAGACAAGCTGACACACCAGCCAACTGAGGAATTCATGGGAAATTGCTAACTAAATGACAAATAAATAAACCTCCAACCAATTTATACAGGATATGTACGAGGGTAGTGTGACAGCGGTAAGGTCTGCGGTGGGAGTGATGGATGCATTTAAGGTGGAGGTGGGGTTACATCAAGGATCAGCTCTGAGCCCTTTCTTATTTGCAATGGTGATGGACAGGTTGACAGACGAGATCAGACAGGAGTCCCCATGGACTATGATGTTTGCAGATGACATTGTGATCTGTAGTGAGAGTAGGGAACAGGTGGAGGACACCCTGGAGAGATGGTGAGGATGCAAGGAGTAGAGGTGGCGAAGATGGATGAGTTTAAATACTTGGGGTCAATAGTTCAGAGTAACGGTGAGTGTGGAAGAGAGGTGAAGAAGAGAGTACAGGCATGATGGAGTGGGTGGAGAAGAGTGTCAGGAGTGATTTGTGACAGACGAGTACCAGCAAGAGTGAAAGGGAAGGACTACAAGAGGGTAGTGAGACCAGCTATGTTATATGGGTTGGAGACAGTGGCATTGACAAAAAGGCAGGGGTTTGAGCTGGATGTGGCAGAGTTAAAGATTTTAAGATTTGCACTGACTGTGATGAGGGTGGACAGGATTAGGAATAAGTATATTAGAGGGTCAGCCCAGGTTGGAAGGTCTGGAGACAAAGCTAGAGAGGCAAGATTACGTTGGTTTGGACATGTGCTGAGGAGGGATGCTGAGTATATTGTGAAAAAGATGCTAAGGATGAAGCTACCAGGTAACAGGAAAAGAGGAAGGCCTAAGATAAGGTTTATGGATGTGGTGAGAGAGGACATGCAGGTTGTTGGTGTGACAGAGCAAGATGCAGAGGACAGGAAGAAATGGAAACAGGTGATCTGCTGTGGCGACCCCTAACGGGAACAGCTGAAAGAAGATGATGATTGCTAAAGCCTCTTTGCACTACTAGCAATGCCTGCTGAATTTTCCTTATTTATTATACTCAGAAAATGACAATTATAAACACTGATGCTGGACAGTTTAAACAGTTTCTAAATATGTATAAGATGCAGATATTATATATAAACTTCATTAAAAAGAAACATGCTGATGGACCATCTTGCCTTAATGACAGTGACAAGTCTGAAACATAAACACGTCTTGCAATGTAGATGCTTTTTTGTACTGTCTATGACTGCACAACAATCAGGGAAGTCAGCCTGTAATCCCATTACACTTTCTGCTGTTTTTATTAACTACAGCTCCCTTTGTCCCATGTTTGGCCAAAAAGGGTCTCTGGACCAGCTCACACATCTGATAAATAGGTCATCAACCAACAGGTTAATATTATTCTCAAACTTAAAGGGAATATCCATTAACAGTTGATTTAATACAATGACAGTGTACAAGCACACACACACAGACACACACACACACACACACACACACACACACACACACACACACACACACACACACACACACACACACACACGCACACACAACAAATGGACTACAAGTCCCTAACCCAGCCTATCACTATTTAACCTGCAGCATTTTCCTTTAGCTGACTAAATACCTATGTGTACACAATCAAATGCCTTACCAAAATCAAAATAAGCCATATCTACACACAATAATTCTAACATGCTTTATGATTATGCGTTATGATTCTTTGAATCTTGAATCTTTGAATCTTTGATTATGCATGGCTAGTTAGCTCCCTGGGCAATATCTCCATTTCACCCCCCACCTGTTTGAAACTTCAAACCAAATAGAAAGAGTCTCGGAGTTGAGCAATAAAACAAATAGCTCTTTGGCCATGCAAATTTGTACCAAGAAACAAAACTGTAGCAAAGAGCTATAATGGTTACAATCGCTCCATTCCACAGTTCACTGTCAACTTAAGTTTAAATAAAAAAAAATCAACAAGCTAAGCAAAGCATTATGTACACACACTTATGCATTTACACTTATTAGAAACCTGTATGTAAAACTGCTTCCTTTGCACTTGCCATGAAACAATTTAAATAGGTGTGTCTGACTGGAGATGCTCTGTAAGGCAGTGCTATGCAGTATAGCCTATGTGTTTAATATGGTGGGTGTGTAAATTAACATACGGTGTCAAAAGTAATAGTGGCAGACTACCTGACATGTCAGTTCTGCACTCGCTTTTGTAGTCTACAGATAATTTAACAATATGACCAGCATTCTAGCACTACACTTAACCGATACAGAAAACTTTCTGATGCCCAATTTAAGTTACAGACACTTGCTTAGTAATTAAGAAATTACTAATAAATGAGTACTGAACTGTCATATTTGTGCATTATTACTGCTGATCATGTAAGACGCTCAGTGATCCAGAACAGGTGACTCTTTTTCAACATTAAGGTAAAGTTTTGGAAGCTTTAGAGTGAAGCAGATTGCTAGACTCTCCCATTTATCTTAACTGCCACAGCATAACATCATTACTTTCATGTTTTTTTTTTGTTGTTGGTAGACAAACAGGTAACAGTGGTATCTGTGGCACTATGTCTGGTAATAGTGCAGTGGTAATTGTGGCACTATGTGTGGTAATAGTGAAGTGGTATCTGTAGTGAAACATGCAATGACAGCATGTATCCTCTGCTGTAAGAAAACCACCTGCCACTAATGTCTGTGAGTTGACTAGTGTGATGCCACGAATGGGTTTTACTCTACGGAAACAGACAGCAGTCACAGAATGGACAGGAAAGCCTCCTTTGTGACTTCCGTATGAATAGGCTAGGCTCACATTTGAACCTAGGTCATGAACACTGCAGGGGAAAGAAAAAATAACACAAGCATAATGTTAGCAGGTTGGCCACATTATGTTGTAATGCCTTAAATACATTATAATCATGCAAAAAAATCTAAATCCTGTTCTTTTTCAGCTAGTTCTACCTGTCCTTTGACATACAGCATCATGGTACCAGCTATAACGTTGTTAGTGTCAAATGATGAGCAACACAAACCAGTAAACGTCTTTCCACCCTCGCAGGTACTTAATACTGAGAAAAGTGATTTGCAAGTATTTTAATGTGAGCAGATATTTTTTCCCTTAACTGTGTCACTACAAGATTAAGAATGAAGCAAACATCTGCTTCAACAATCTTCAAGAGCAAAGCTTAATACTGCTGACAGTGAAAGAAAATGAGAACAAAGATTAAGTAGCTTGTTTTGATGTATTATCTCAGAATAGAAATAAATAGTCCATGCACCCAGAAACCACTGGGATAAAAACACAGCACAATCTGCTCCTTCTTGAATTCATAATAAACTGTACAAAGATTAAAGTCGCAATAACTTACTGTCAATTGTACAGACTGCTGCAATAATCGTGTTTGTTGTCATTTAGGTTAGCAAGTGTAGAATTTATCAGCACAAAAGCTTACATTTGCTCATTGCTGCAAAATCAGCATCAAAGGAGGCTTTACCAGAGGTATCTTCTGTCCCTTGTAGATTTTGTTACTAAGACAATTACTAAACTATTACAGCTCTTTGTTCACATTGCAATTTTTGCTTCCAATAACTCTGTATTAGCCTTGTGGCCTAGTAATATAACTCACTTCACCTATGAAAAAGTAAATCTCACACTGCTCCGAATTTCAATATTCAACAGTATAAAGGTACTTTTAGGTATTTTTTTCTCTTTACTCAATGGTTCCATATGAGGGTGATAAATACACACTGCAGTAGTTTCCGAAGAAGTGCTGTTGTTGGAACATGCCTAGTAACAAGTTAAAATCTTTAATCTACAAGAACAAACAGCTGAGCTCAGAAGTTACAGGAAAGGTCAGCATGAAAGCTGCATACCTCAAACCTGTACAGATTTGTGCGAAATGTCCAGATTTTTGCATCATATTTTTGGTACAGTTTTCATAAAATTGTGATTTTCTGGCAAATTAGTGGGTAATCATTAAAGACTGAAGTCAGAAAATAAGGACAGACATTTGAGTTTCAGACTTCACACCATTCAGAAATTTCACGCTAATGCAAAACCTGTTATTCTATCAACTTTTTATGTTTGTAAGAACAATATTTAAAAATTGACCCTACTTTTGGGCCTTTGTCCCACTTTTAGTTACGGCTTTGTCCAGAATTCTTGCTGTCGGAGGGTGAGAGGTATGGAAAGCTGTTTTTCTACTGAGCGCTTGGGCAACTTATAAAGTAACAGGGCTGGAAGTCCCACTGCTGCAGTCAAACAACCACCATGTCATCAAGGACATGAACTGAGCTTCATCATGACAGCAGTGTAAAGCATCACACTGTAGAACAAACCAGACCTCACACCACAAGTTCCAGGCCAGATGAATGCACTCAGTTTAGTACACAGACTGATTTATTAAAATAAAAAAATAACTTCTGCAGTAAAAGTTAACAGCAAAACTTCAAACTCTAATACCATTAAGAAGAAATAATAGCAATAACAGCAATGTAACCAAATATTTAGGAAATTATTTTTTCATTAAAAATATCAGATTTCTAGTCTATGTTTGATGGAACAGGTAGCACAGTGAGGACACTTCAGGAAACAACACAAATATTGTCACTGGTATCAAGTGCAGATATGGTGCTACATAGGTAGAGGAACTTTTGTTAACCTTTATGGTTTGAGTTTGTGAAATTTGCAGGGTCTAACACATGAGCAATCATATAGCCCAGCATTACAGGACAGTGGCATCAACATCTTTCACAATGATAATCATTTATCCGCCTACCTGTGCCAGCATCATATCAAACAAAGCTCCTGCCTGTCTGCACTGCACCACTTCCTTCACACTACCTGTCTTTATGAATCACACATGTCTTTGTAATACAGTGCTTTCTCCTACTACTTCATCCTTTCTCTGATCCAGACAGATTTTTTTTGTTATTTATGCAGCAGCTTTCTGCTTTTTGGCAAAAATTCTTAATTGTCACTCTGCTTAACATCTTAATAATATAAGCAGGCATGTCTCTGCTATACTAACACCAGCTTTAATAGGTGACTATCCACACAGGACACACATAGCTGTATATTCCAAAAAGGTATACTTTTGTTTTGTTTTCCTTTTGTCCTAAGTACTACTTTCATTTACTATACCAATTAATTTACTTCTTATTTTTTTGCATAATGCTTCCCTATGGATGCAAGTCTTCTCAGGTAAGTGATTTTTCAACCAAGGAATTAAGATTGTGACAAACAGCCATTTCTGCCCTATAGAGCTGATAAGCTGTTAGCAAAGGGTCACATGGCTTCCTGTCATACACATTTCACCTACCCTGCAGTTGTCACTCTGTCAGCTTCATATGTCCTATCTCATGGTCTTGTGGCAGAGCTCAGTCACTTATTAGGGGTCTAGCAGGCAGGGCTGGCCTTAGAAACTATGGAGTGTATTTTAGACCATTTTGTTGTGTACCCTGATTCCACCCCATCCCATTCCCTACACCTACCTGCTCTCCCACGGCCTAATGGATCTATTATTTTAGACTAGGCATGATTAGGTGTCATAAACATATATTATCATACTATTAAAAGCAAAACAGTATCATTTTTAGCTAAGGCTTTAACATGTTAGAAAACTGTTCTTATAATGAATCTTTTTTTTCCATTTTATTTGCTGCTGATGTTTCAGTTTTTTGCCTAATCACATTTGTTGTCAGTAAAAGTATCAAGAATACATGCTGTGATATTGACAAAGGGATCCACGGTCACTACAAACCCTAAAACCATACGGTCTAGATGCTCTGAGATGCATTTTAGAGCTCATTCCCCCAAATTTTGATCCAGTGACAGAAGAAAAATGTTCAAGGCTTAATATTCAAACCTGACAAAATGCTAGCTCCCAGTAAACTGAGAAGACAAACGCATTTTTAAGGATACATCAGTGATATATGGGAAGAGTATCTGCTTTCTTATTCCTTTTCAAAAAAGAGACGCTCCTTTTATGTGTTTCACTGATGTTAGACTGGGATGAAAGTGGAAAAACAAATGACCACAGACATGTAATTCAAGCTGTTGCTGTCATATATACTCTAGTGCCTCCTCAT
This sequence comes from Protopterus annectens, assembly GCF_019279795.1. Lineage (NCBI taxonomy): Eukaryota > Metazoa > Chordata > Ceratodontiformes > Protopteridae > Protopterus > Protopterus annectens. The sequence continues at coordinate 268,469,412 of NC_056733.1, forward strand.
CTCCTCACTTCTACATTCACATGACAGCCACCTATTATGTGACCTTCTGTTATTACACTGGGACAACAGTGAGAATGGTCACTGTTGCTATAAGATATTATACACTCATCATGCATCCTTACCCCGAAAATAAAGCCACCTGCATGCACATCTATGTCCAGTGTTGGGTCTCTGCTAAAATACTTCGTGGGAGAATTCCTGGTTGTACGTGTTACTGCTCACTTGCCGGTTTTATTTACTGAGTCTCTGCTAAAATCACACATGGAACCATTATATTAGCTGACACTAACATTGACTGGCAAACAATAAACTGCAATAGTCCAGCTAGCAATATCCAGCTTTATAAATTCACCAACTCATCACTACTCCAACAAGGTACATCAAGACTACTGCCAAATATTTCATCCTGGACTGCATACTAATATCCTCTCTCTTGCTATGGCATTCTCATGGATAGTCTAAATGAACACCTACCTATCTGTGCAATCAGGCACCAAAACAGCAACCGTAGAACTCACCACTATGCCCCGGTTAGAAAAATATCCACCTTGCAAAAGAAATTTTTATAAACACGCAATCAATGCAACTGGGAATCATTTAAGAGCCTTCCGATCGATGATGCTATAACAGTTTAACACAGTCTTCCTAAACATCCTAGACTGCCTCACTCCTCTTAGACCAAAGAGACTGAGAAGAAACCCAGCTACATGGCTAGCATTAGAATCTAAACAAATCATGAAACAGAGAGACAAAGCATACAAAACTTGGTCAAAAAAATAAAACAGATAGGAATTTACAAGCTTACAGACAACTAAGAAACAAAGTTAAATACCTCATCGCCACAGATAAGAAAGCCTATTACTGCACATTGTGAAACAATCTCTCTAATAACCCTAAACCCTTCTGGATATCAGTTACTAAAATGCTAAATCCAGAACAAACAATACAACCTAGACCAAAAAACACCAAACCAACATGATACAATTGCCAATCAGTTTAATACTCACTTGATTAACGCAATCTAACCATTGACTGGTGAGAAACACCAGCATTTAAACAGCTGCATACATGTAGCTGTACCCCTTAGGGACAAGTGTAAGGCACCCCTCCCAAAAAAAAAAAACACATGGTGGAACCATAATATCAACAAGGCACTAAAGTAAACAAACAATTCAGGAACTTAATAAAATCTACCAAAGCCAAGTCAGATGCTAAAATAGATACCCTGTTTGCAATCTCAAAAGGGCAATGCAGCAATGCACTGAGCTGATTGTGAATGACATTACCTACAATAAGACTGAAGATAGCAAAGCTACTGGCTGACAAATTCAGCTTTAACTTTACCCTTCTCTCCACTTTTTCTGTCCCTCCGGATTTATCTGAAACTGTCTCATCTCCAGCTGTCATACAAGACCAAGTCCTAAAAGTCATATCAAAAGCTAAAACTACTATATTGATGGGTCCTGACAATATATAGATTAATATATATAGATTATTAAATTGCATTAAGAAAGATTTAGCCACACTGCTAACAATACTGTTCAATCTTAACATTCATAGAGGGTTTGTACCAAATGAATGGAGAACAGCTACAATCATCCCCTTGCATAAGGGAGGAGCTTCCACAAAACGATGCAATTACAGACCCATATGTCTAACCAGCCTCATATGCAAAACCATGGAAAGACTTATCATGGAATTAATCAGTCGGTGCATAAGTAATCTCCAAATACTGGAATCATCTCAGTTTGGATTCATCAAGAGCAGGTCATGCTTACTCAACCTGGTAGATTTTTTTTAAAAGGTCATTAAAGCAATAGTTGAAGGGCAAACAGTACACATTGCATATCTTGACCTAGCCATGCTTTTGACACAATTCCGCACTCAGGCACAGTAGAAAAGCTAAATAATAGTGGGAATAATAGTACTATTAATAGTATCAACAAAATCACAGACCCCACTGATGCCACTTTCACAAAGAAAAAAAAACAGATCATCAATGTATCTATAATAGCACAGTACATGTTCACAAAAAAATTAGTTCTTATAAATATAATCCATTTCGAATTTAGCCATAAAAATGTTAGCATACACGGGGGTGAAAACCGCCCCATGGCTGTGCCCTGTAGTTGATGATAGATATCATTGTTGAAACTAAAAAAGTTATTCAGCAGACAAAACTGCAATAATTCTATTATATAACAGGATACTGGGCTACACATCAAGAAATATTGTGAGGCTGCTAAACCATCTCTGTGTCTGATATTAGTATATAAACTTCGAACATCAATGGAAATAAAATACATGTTAACATTCCATTTTATTCTAGAAATCTTGGATAAAAAAAAAATCTAAGTAATCTTTAATGTCCGAGGGCAGCTATTCCACATAAGGCAATAAAAAATTATGCAAAAATATCCTAATATTGCCAAAAAATAATTACTAGCTGACACAATAGGTCCACCTGGAGGATTAATGCTGTCTTTATGGATTTCTGGAAGACAGTAAAAGGTAGCCAAACCACAACCCTTTGTGTTAAACTTAGTATCCAAATCTTTCTTAGTAAAATACCTAAGTGGCAACCTTTTTCCATTAAACTTAAAAAGTTTTGTATCGCTAGTCTATATTCATTTTCATTACTCACATCATAAACTATTCTATCATTCAAATGTTGCATATACATTTTTTAAATATTGAGAAAAATGAAGAATAAACATTGTATTGCCCTTATCTGCTGGCTTAATAATAAAATCTCTTCTATTAGATAATTCTTTTAAGGCAGCTCATTCTTTTTTAATTACATTATACTGAACATCCTGTTGTTTATTAACAATTTCCATATATAACTGTTCTATGGGAAAAATTGAACATTTGAGAAAATTGTTTGATACATTCATTATCATATGGGGGAATGAATCGACTTTTAACATTCACTGCTGAAGGTTCAATTCTTCTTCTTCATCTCAAATAAATAACTGGTGTCAAAATCATGGACTGAAACTAAATGTCAGAAATACATTATTGTATCCACTGGGAAGTCATCTACCTCAGGGAACTACCACATTGACAAAATGCTCCTCACAGCTGGCCAAACTGTTTGGGATTTGGAAATGTATGTGGACAGTTATGTAACTTTTGACCAACATGTGTCTATTGTTCTAAGAAAGTCCTATATTGCACAGCCTCCCTTTACTCAGCCTTCATTAAGCCAGTCATTGAATATAATGCCCCCTTTGGCATGTATCTGTCCAGACTCATGCAGCAGCTGGAATGCCCACAGAGATACCTTACTAAAGGGAAATAAAGCCTAAACAACATGCCCTATATATATGGATTGACTCAAAGCCCTGCCACTATATGCGGTATCCGACATACTGCTAGGAGATGACCTGTGCCTGGCATACGTGAGGGTATGAAGGCACTATAGGGCATGGATAAAATCCAAACTCAGACAGTCTGAAAAAGTAGACTGGTAGAAAACAAAGATGATATAAGAGCTGTGAAGGGTGCACCTTATTTCTCAGATAGTAATAGAGAAAGGAAATAGGGAATAAATTAAATATAAATAGATATTCTAATAATAAACATACCAACGTGACATTAACTTATACCAGTGATATGGATGAAGTATGTAAAGTTATCAAGAATAATTGGAGGTCATTGACTATAGATCAACGTATCAAAGGTGAAGAACCACACTTTCTTTTTAAAAATAATAGGAATTTAAAACAAAAGTTATGTAATGAAAGAATTTTGATGCCAGGAAGAGGGAAATACTTGGGTCCTTTTCCCTGTGGCCATTGTAAGGCATGTGGCCTTATTAAGAAAGAAAATGTTTTTAAGCATCCTGTTTTTAATAGTACATATGCTTCATACTCTTACACTGGTTGTAACACTAAGGATTTGATCTATGTAGTGACCTGTAAACAATGCACATGTTTTTATGTGCGCAAACGAAGTAGATGCTTTAAAGAAAGAATTTTGCAGCATGCTAGAGATACATGTAATAGAAATTTAAATAATGCCCTTGCAAAGCATGTACAAGAAAATGCTACTCATGGTTTGAATTCATGGTGCTACAAAGACTTGTTTTTAATGGAAGGGGATGTGATCTGACTAATAAGACTGAAACAATTGAAATTAAATGGATAATTGATCTGCAAGCAGATAAACCTCCAGGTTTAAATGGTAATGTCCCACTTAAACCTATTCTAAAAGGGCAGAGACTGAAAGTATAGTAATGATTGGTTATGTGCAGCTTAAATAGTGTTCTTTTACTTTGTTTTAGTAGATCTGATGAAGGTGTGTACCGAAAGCGCTTATCTTTGTATTTATTAAAAGACTTTTTATGCTTTTGCATGGTGACCGCACTGTATTTCCTAGTTGTCTAAATAACATATATGTATGAAGTATTCTTGGGTGAACTATTAATAATTGTTGAGATATAATCCAAGATGTTTAAGTTACTCTTATTGTATGCCTCTAATGAGGGTACACGCTTAGTATGTATAAAATTCTTACAAGTTTGGATGCCATCCAATTGCAATTTTGCAAACTACATCTGCTGATCAAATAGTCTGGAGAACTTATTTTATTTGCTGACAGAAATTGATTCCAGTATAATAGATCACCCTTCTTAAATTCTAACATTTTCTGAGTATCAAAAGTTATCAAACATTCATTTCTGTAAGCAATAGGAAACATAAATATTAATAAATTCTTAATTGGTTAGAAAACATAAGCTTTTTAAACAGCAGCAATATTTGGTTTATAAGAGTTGTGAGAGCAAGTTTTGACTTTTCACTCTGAATGTATATTTTTAAAATCCATATAAAAATGTTTGTATGTATTTGAGTATATGGTTCAAGCAATGTCCTACTACTATTAAGAAGTAAGACTTCACGTATTGATTTCCAATATGATGTATAAGAAGTATTATTCCAAAGCAACACTATGTTAATAAATGCAGAGTTTAAATAAGAATCAATATTTGGAAACCCTATACCTCCTTCATCCCAGCTTGTGGTATGTCAGAGAAGAGAAATTAGAGCTTTGCCGATGAATAAGATTTTAGGTAACAGTATCATTTTCATTAAAGTTAGTTTGTCTTCAAATGTGAAGAAGAGTCTGTTCCAACTGTCTGTTAGACTAGTAATTGAGTTTATAAGTTGTTGATAATTAGATGTGAGTGATTTTTTGTAATTAGATTCAATAATACCTAGATATTTAATATGCGTGCCCTCCAAGTTTATATCTCTTTTTGATCTAAGTTTCATACTAACATTTTTAGTCACTAGAAGTGCCTGAGTTTTGTTGTGATTGAATTTTAGACCAGAGATGTTTGCAAAGAAGTCCAGATTATATAATAGGTAATCTACTGAATTTTCAATATCACTAGAAGTTATTAGTAGGTCATCAGCAAACAGTTATATCTTGGGGATAATCTGTCTGACACTTTATATCCTTTAATGCTGTCATTATTTCTAACATAATTTGCAAGAGGCTCAATAGCCAGGCCAGAGAGTAATGGGGAGAGGTGGTACCTCTGTTTAGTACCCTTTAATATTTCGAATTGGCTAAATGTACTGTATACATGCACACACACACACACACACACACACACGCATATATATATATATATATATATATATATATATATATATGTGTGTGTGTGTGTGTGTGTGTGTGTGTGTGTGTGTGTATGCATATATTTTATCTATATATATATATATATATATATATATATATATATATATATATAAATGTGGGTACATGAAGACAGGGAACACAATCAAACTGTTCCCTGATAATGTAATACACAATGAATATTGATCATAACACTGGTGCAACTCTTCTGAAAAATGTTATCTACTAAGTAAGACCAAACCTCACAAAGGGCATTGTTTCATTCCTTTCATGGATTCCATGTCTGGAGTTCTGTACAGATCAGTACTATGAATTTTGTTGTATTCAAGTATATGTTTTCACCGAGAAGCATTATCCGGTGACAAGCTATTGATATTTCATTTGCAAGCAGAAAACACTTACATGCACTTTTTTGCTTAAGAAATACAGCATCTGGACTCGGTCTGAACAAATGCTTCACAAAACATGTTATCCTAGAACAGGCTTACACTGAATCCTGACATGTCCAGAGTATGACTAGGACAGCCTGGTCATGCTTGCAAAATAGCTAGAATACTACAGCTGCTTGACTTAGAGTATAGAGTGTATCAGTTGTTCCGGCACAGCTTAGTGTGGCAATTGTCCATATTGTAACATAATGGAGCAAGGAACTAGTACAGTTACTAATGGTCTTAAAATAACTATAAAATTTAAATTTAACTGCAACTTTAAGGCAGTAGTGTATGTGGCAAAATGTAAAGTCTGTCCATCATTTTATATTGGGAAGACAGATCATAGATTAAGGGACAGAGTATATGAACACTTGTACAGCATAAATAAGCACAAGGAAGAACATGCTTTAGCAAGGCATATATCTACTTTCCCTGATCACAAATTTAAGTTTAAGGTCATAGACCAGGTTAAGAATGATCCTAGGGGTGGCCCTTTTTCTCTGTTACATGAGAAACTGGAACTTATTTGGCAAATAAGACTTAACGCCTGTACATACCCTGGGCTTAATGATAAATGTTTTATTATGTGCCTATTAAAATTAAAAAGTTTAGATAGATGATTTTGACACACACACATATATATATATATATATATATATATATATATATATATATATGTGTGTGTGTGTGTATATGTATTTCTTTTCTTTCTATATTTTAGATTTTTTCAAACATATGAATAATAAGTGGTGGGGTGATTGGGCACATATTGTCACCAGAATATGTTTTAAATATTTGGTTTTGTGCTTATCCTGAATTTTATATATATATTTATTTTTTTTTTATTGATGAAAGTATCTTGGTGGGATAGTTTGGCTGGCTTGAAGATGTTTTAATGACACATGTTTAATGGATTATCATGAAATTAATCGTGTTACTTTAAATATGTAACATGTAGGTCATGTGGCCTTTTTAGAGGTTTATCTAAACTGAAGTTTTTTTTTAATTAATTTTATCTGAGGAAGTCCAACGATTCAGTTGGACGAAAAGTGCTTAATAATAAAAGAGTGTGTTCCAGAGATTTAGCAGTTTGGTGGATAACTTCATTCTACAGCTTACGAAGATCAGAAAATGCAAGTATGAAAGCCAGTTTTAGCTTTTTGCATTCCTGAAATATTTCTTTGATAACAATCCACATTCTACCAGAGGGATTGTTCATTCTGACACATGATCATGCTACTTTTACACTGAATAAGTAAAAATTTCTACTTGGTACTGCCTGTAGGCAGAATCAGAAAACCTCAGGTATGATATACTGTGCAAATGGTCGAAAGGTATTAGTACAACACAGCCCTAACAATCTGACCCATTTTTTCCATGAACTGTAACAGGAAGACAGTCTTCAAAAATGATTACTAAGACACTTAATATACA
>NC_056733.1:268489422-268516922 GCF_019279795.1 Protopterus annectens
TGTTAGCAAACAACAGATGGGGCAAATATTTGTTCCAGTCCCTCTTTAACTGTCCTGCCAATGCCCATAGCATGGACTTGGGTGTAGAGTTTAACCTCTCCATATGACCATTAGTCTGAAGTTGGTAGGGGTGGTATTTAGGTGCGTCACCCCACAGTACTTCTATAGACAAGCCAGCAGGTCTGACATGAAATTGGCACCTCTGTCAGTCAGTATTTCTTTTGGGAAACCTACCCTGCTGAAAATCTCTAATAAAGTATTTTCTACCTTTTCTGTCTCCATGGAGAATAGAACCACTGCTTCAGGTATCTGGTAGCATAATCTACTACCATTAGGATATTGGGGTACTCAGTGGCCCCACAATATTTATAGCTACCCTCTGAAATGGCTCCTCAATTACAGGCAGAGACATCAAAGGAGATTTCACCTTGTCTCCTGCCTAGCCTACCTTTTGACACTGCTCACAGGTCCTGCAGTACCCTATTACATCTTGGGAAATCCCAGGCCAATAAAGATTTTACATAATATGTCACTTTGTATGTTTTATGCCCATATGACTTGCAAAGGGAATATCATGGGCTATGGCTAGAAGCACCAGACAGTAGGCTCTAAGCACTACCAACTGCTTTTCCCTCTCACATTCTAGCCCTCCCTCAGGGGTCCACTCTCTATACAGTAATGCTTTGCCCCAGTATACAGACTCCCCCTTCCCTTCAGAATCAGGTGCCTCACCTGCTACTTCCCACCGGCCTTGAAATGTAGAGTCTGACAGCTGAGCCTGTCTCAACTCTCTCTTTGTAAACCTTCCCAGATCCCCTTCAACAGGAAGTCTGGTATTCTCTGACAGTAGTGCCTCACTGTCAGCCTGGGTACTACTACTCAAGGGAACAACAGTACCCATAAGCAGCTGTGTCACTGCTACAGGGTATCTCCCTCCCTGAAGTAACCACCCCACCAGTCCTGGCTGCAAGTGTGTGGTCTACCTGGGTCTCTCCCAGCCTACCAGACTCACATGCTTGTCTCCAACCCTGACTGCATGTAACTGCATGTACACATGGTACTGCATTATCATAATTATTCCCTATCAGGACATCTGCAGGGATATCCTCAAACACACCTACTTGCTGGCTTCCTTTTTCACTCTCCAAGTCAACTGAACCCTAGCCAAAAGTATTTGGAATGGGGTTCCTCCTAAAGCTCTGACTGGAATAGACTGCCCAAGCAAGTAGTGCTCCTCTGTAACCATTGCAGGCTTCACAATGGTTAGGACAGAAGCTGTGTCTCTCTTACTCATGGCCTCTTTCCCATTCACTAAGATAGGGTATAATGTCTTGTGGTAGTTTGGTACCCTTGTTGTCTCGAGACAACCTACTGTTGGCATTCTGTCATTCCCACTTACTGGCTCACCCACCTTTTGTTCTCAACTTTGCCACAGTGGACATCTATATGCTACATGGCCCCACTGGTTGCATTTAAAACATTTAACCCTAGGTCCTGGATATGCACTTGGACTAGTAGTTTCTCCTGCTACTGGAAGACTCTGTTGGGGCAGTCTGGGCTTCCCACCATGGGTTCCCTTAGACCAATGAGCAGCACTGGGTGACCCTTTCCTGTGCAGTGATGCCCTGTTTGCTAAGTATAGGTCTCCCTTCTTCCCCAACTCATTTGCAGTAGTGCATTGTCTGTCAGCTAACCAGATTCTCATGTCCTCAGGGAAAGTGCTAAGGGCTGGTTCCCTCACCAAAAGATCTGTCAGCCCTTCAAAAATAGTTACCTGACATCCACTCAGTCACCTATGAAAATAAGTGCTTAGTTCAGCAACATAATCACACACAATTTCATCTGCCTTGCATCTATGCTTCAAGTGTTAACTTAAAGAAAATCTAGCAAACAGTTCTTTATAACATTATAATTTAAACAGTCAGTATCAGCCAGTTTGGAAAGAACAGTTACAGCTTTACCATGGAGTGAGGGGGTCAGGAACAGTACCCAGAGCCCTTGGTCAATATTATACTGTTTACATACCCTCTCATGCATATGAATGAAACTATCAAAAGTATCCCCCTCTTTAAATTGTGGAAGAAATTTACTGACCTTTGTTGCTTCTGGGGTTCGGTTACTCCCTTCCCCATTATCTCCATGGTTCTGGTGAAGAGTCAGCATCTCCTTTTCATGTTGTCTCTGCCTCTCCTTCTCCTCAGCTTCCAGGTGTCTCAGTCTCTTTGCTGCTTCTATTTTCAAATGCTTGGTCTCCAACTCAAGTTTCTTTAACTCTGGATGAATTTTTAAGTCCTGTGTGGAAAGGTTGAGCTATCCATTTTATGAAAGTTGTGCATCTCCATGGCCAGTATGATTGTCCTCCTGGTTGCTATTCTCTGAGGCAGCTGTGACTAAAGCTGCAATCATGTCTGCTTTAGGCAGGTTGGCATGCACCAGTCTTTTAGCATGGCACATCTCAGCCAACTGGCTCCTTGTCAGCTTGCCATACTCCTCTGCTAACATGCTTGCCTGCTCTCCCTGACTAACTAAGCTAGTAAAAGAAAAATAAAACAATTGTGATATGAATTCTAAATGTTCACTGCATGGCTGATTAAACACCTTCAGTGACCACTGTCCACAGGCTACAGGAATTCAATATCCATACCACTACAAGCCAATTAATATGTGATGTCGTTATCCCACCACTGCCAAACAATTAATATGTGATGCCCCTGCACTTGCCCAGTAAAATCAAGGAGCCTCAAGCCTCACCACAAGCATCAGTGAGGGACATACACTTTGAAAGGATGAAAAGTACACACACAGCAAAGTACAATTTCCCTTAAGAGCACACAGAGATCTGTCAGTCTGGGGATGGTTTCTCATAGGTTCATAGGTTGGTACTAGGCTATCAGCTCTAGGGCCTATACAAGCCTAGCTGTAACAATTCCCTGGCTATTTCTTCCCACAATATTTACTTCGCTGGACCCCTGTCTAGCAGGGTGACTGACGTGATCCCTGTGGTGAATTTCCTATCTCCCATCCAATCATCAAGGTTCCTTTTGAAGAAGGCCAAAGAGACACTCTGCCTGACATGTATGGGCAGTCTATTCCAAAGTCTGAGGAGTCTCTGTGTCAGGAACATATCCCTCTAGCATGTTTTGTTCATTGTAATGACAAGGTTTAGATCCCTGTGTGGCTATGAGGTATTGGGATTTCTTTAAATGTAGCATGTCCAACAGCTCTGGGTTTGACATGGCCTTGTATGTTAAGCAGAGATTGCCTCTGAGTAGATGACATGCAACAGAGTATGGCTGGAGTTTTTTTAGATGGTCAGCATAGGGCATCTGCTTTAAGCCTGTGATTCTTTCAGTGAGGTATTTTTGCAGCCTTTTCAGTTGTTGCAGATGTCTTGAGAGGTACATACCAAACGGGGCATTGTATTCTATAATGGGTCTAATGAGGGATGAGTACAGTGGGACAATGACCTCCTTTTTTCTGAATGAAAAGCCCTTAGTGATGAGGTGCGCTACATAGAAGGATTTCCTGACTGTTGTAGTGATGTGGTTATCGAAGGTGAGACCACTGTCCACCTGTGTCCCTAAGTCTATTATCACACTTTCGGTGTTCAGTGTACTGCCACCTATGTGGTAATTCATGGGTACATGTTTTTTCCCAAAGGGGATAACTATATATTTCTTGGCACTGAGCTTGAGCCCATGGCTCTGGCACCAAGCATCTGTTTCTGTAAGGCCCTTTTGTAGAATATCCACATAATTTGGGGATTCAATAATGACTCCCAGTTTGCAGTCATCTGCGAACTTTGTTAGCCAGAGTCCCTTAGTGTTGGCCTGTACTTCAGAGAAGTAGATGCCAAACAAGAGCGGTCCCAGGACTGAACCCTGAGGTACTCTACTTGTCACTTGTCTGGTGCTGGATTTGGAGTCGGCTACTTTTACATTGTGGGTTCTGTCAGTAAGCCAGTTGGCAACCCATCGAGTGACATAGGGATTAATGCCCAGCTTTGTAAATTTTCCTCTTTTCTGCAACAGTTTCTTCCTTTTGTTATAAAGTTTATTTATGGTAGGGGACCACCAAATTGGCTTCCTTTTTTGGAGGAGAGTGTCTTGGTTCTATTCAGGATGGCACGATTCATGCACAAGTGAATGTGCTCGTATAGTGCCTTAGTGTATGATTCAGCAGTCGAACTTTCAGTTCCCGTCTGCATGGTTGTCATGAAGTTTGTCACTTCTGACTTGAGTAGCATGAAGTTGGCTTTGGAGAAGTTTTTTTATAGAGGTTTCTTTACTGGGGGGTGGGGGAGGGATGTGGATATCAAGGGTGATTAGCTTATGGTCAGACCTGACCAATGAGGAGGTGACGACAGGTGTGGAGCATCAATTTCCCATGTTGGTAATCACCAGGTCAAGGATACTGGTGTCCCTGGTAGGACTATGGATTAGTTGATCCACAGCATTGGAATTTATGAATTCCAAGAACTGGTGGGCAAAGATGTTGGTACAGAAGTAATTTTCCCAGTTAATGACAAGATAGTTGAAATCACAGAGTATTATGGTGTTTGATTGTCTCTTAATATTTTCCAGTATGTTTAGAAAGGTGTAGTGAGAATCTTGGGGCATGGTGGGGGATCTGTAGCAAGCTACAGGTTGGATTACAGTCTTACCTAGTGTTAGTTGCACCTGGGGAATTTCAGATGCATTGTGTTGGGCAACTAGCCTGGTGGTGTGACTATCCTTGGTGAATATGGACACTCCTCCACCTTTAGTGTTTTGGTCCTGGTTTGGTGGCCGAAAAGTGTGATAAGAGTTGTAGCCCGGTATTGCAGGGGTGCTCTCTGGAGCCTTGAACCTGGTCTCAGTTACTGCACAGATATCAATGTTTTCCATTTTTAGGAATGCCTCGAGAGAGAGTGCATTTTGAGGTTTAGACTTCTAGCATTGAGTAGCATTACCTTCAGATTTTGCATGCCTGCACCTGTTATGGTGGTGGTTTTGTCCTTTGAATGTTGCCTAAAAAGACACTATAGGGGTGGCAGGAGTTTTAGCCAGTAACCTAAATCCCAAGGGTGACAGGTGCAGACCATCTCTGGCAAAACATTGTGGTCTGTAGATCATGTCGTCCCAGGCAGACAGATACTGGATCCCCTTTGAATGACACCAGAAGCTTAGCCAATTGTTGAAGTCAATCATTTTGCCCTTATACTGTGGTATCATTCTGGGCGAAGGTAGGATGGTACTCAGGGCTAGGGTCATACCTGCCGTGGCCTCATGATTCAAGAGCTCTTCCATGTCTCTTTTCATGTAGTCCAGGGAGGTGCATCTCAAGTTATTCACTCCTTCTATCTCTCACCAGATCCCCAGTAAGACTCCCAACTGGCACAGCTATAGGGTTAAGATCTCAGCCAAGTGGCCAAGCTAAGACCTCCAGCACCATCTCTGTCCAACCAGTGTTTCGTGTCCTTGCTGAAGTAGCTGACACATGCCACGCACACTTTGAGATTTGATTGATATACAAACACACATACACACCTGGGAAAGGCTGGAACAGGTTTACTAGCTATGCCCCCTTCTGCACAGACTGTAAGGTAGTACCAGCTGCCACCAGCCACCCTTACTTGTCAACTACTTTTAAGGCCCTTACCAAATGGTGCCCAATCTTACTGTGTAATGTCACTGTTATCCAAATAGTAAGTGTGACCAACAGCAAGGCTAATGGATTGGCCTATTCAGTGTCACCTAATACATATGCAAGTACTTTAAGAGCTTACATATATCTAAACAAACCAGCCACAATTAAAAGGTTTAAATATATTTAATAATAAATAATAAAAGAACAAAACAATATTCAATAACTCAACACAGTGACTACAAAATTCAGAATCACAGGAAATATTTTAAAACAACATTGCAGGACAGTCTCACATAAATACAGAAAACATCTAAACTATTTTTTACTATATTCCTATCTATATCTAAGAGAAATCACTTTTCCCTAGTTACTTACTATTAGCAAGGCAAGTGCTGATGAGAGGATGTTTCCAGGTCCAAAGACAAATACAATATTTACAGACTCACTCTCTGAGATAGTTCTTAAATTAGTAATACACATTACTGCTGGGTTAGGTGGGATGACATCACTCTTTGTCACCTGCCTTCAGTTCCTAGGCTAACAGAAACATAGAATTTAGCAGTTCTGTGTCAGAGGTACATAGCTCTCAGAAGTTTGCCTAAAACTGGAAGTCGTAAAACAGTTAAAAACTTTTACATTTGAAACCTAGTAATTAATTCTGTTTCAAGGCATTAGGAAACCCCCTAGGTCTAGACATTGTGTCTACTTTAACTATAGAAATGAAAACTACATCTCATAGTGATACCACAAGATAAACAGATTAAACTATAGCATTTACATATGTACTGATACACTATTACATATTATACATTTTAGATGTTATGAAATTTGATGCTATGAGTTTTAGATGTTTTGAAGGGAACCCATATATATATATATATATATATACATATATATATATATATATATATATATATATATATATATATATATATATATATATATATATATATATATATATATATACACATATATATATATATACACACACACACACACACACACACACACACACACACATACACATATGCTTATTTACATATATAGGCACACATATACATATGTACACATACATACATACATAAACTGAGCAAAACAAAAAGTTTGATTTCTTCAGGTATTACAGTGTATGCACTGTCCTCTAATGCATACAAAAATGTTTACAGTTCAAAGAATATTTCCCAGGTTTAGCTCTCCAATTTAAGTAAACCTAATCAAAACAATACAATGACCAAAGGTTAGTTTGATAATTTATGTCAGATCATATCAGGTAACACCTGGAATCTTTTCAACCAAATCATTAGAATAAAGTTGAGAGCTATAACAATGATACGATACTGGGACCAGCTTTACAAGAATCAAGTCCTGCTACCTTGGCCAGTATTTAAGAGAAAATTCAGTGTATCAGAAGCTGTCAAATATTGGATGTATAAGCTTTTGAGTATATATACCCGGACTGAGTGGGTTTTAACAAGTAAATCAGACTGATCAAAATAAATAGATCTGTGGCTAGAAATAATAAAGTGTAATCAGTGCATAAAGCAAACCATCCTAAAGGTATACAAAACCATACTAGGCCCAAAGTCCTATTTAATGAACACATATAAATGTGTTCAGAAACAGGACCATGGCATTGCTATTACTGATGAAAATGGGCAGCTACGATTCAGATTCCTCATTAAGCTACTAAATTTTCTTTTTGAATTATTACATTCTAGGTGCATAATGACTAATTTAGAATTGGCTTCTGCAACTAATAAGAGTTGTTCTACAATAAGTATTTAATTGATTTCTAAATATGAACCAAGTTAGGAAATCAAACCTCAAAGTTTCCAGATTTTATTCCAGCAATGATGATTCATACATCATACATTCATACTTTTTTTGCCAGTGTTACATAAGATCTGTAAAATACTTTACACATAATGATATAGAACCTATCTTTTAGAAAAAAATCGACTACTTCAGCTATGTATAAAAAGTGAGACAAAAAGCATCACTTTTATGTAACTTTTATAAAAGAGGTCTATAAAGTCTACTTTCATTCTTTTTTTTGTAAGCCTAGAAGTATTTATTGTTGTGCATCTCCATAGTAACATTAATAATAGTAATAAAAAAGTTAAATTGCTTCAACAATATCATGATTTTTTTTCTCAATTTTTTTTTCAAATACATTTGAATGAATTCCATAGTATTTAAACATAACATCTTAAATAACTATGTACACTATTTACATTAGCCTGAAACTAAAATAGAGCTTAATGTATACAGTAACTTTATAAGTATGTGCAATCCATTATCAGAGTGTCTGATTAATTATTGTATAGTGTCAGTCAATGATAAGACTTTTCCCCAACGGTTGTTGATAAATGGCTTTGGATAAATTCTTAGTTCTTTAATTTTAATTTCCAATAATGCTGTGGTCCTCAGTAGGCTGGAGAAGTCTTCCAAAGTTGCTATTGTCTTTGTATTCCATCTTCTTGTTATACATTTCCTTGAAATTGCAAGTATAGTCCATATTAGATACATGTTTGACCTATTCAAATGACGAACTTCGTTCACATCTAATAACACAAGAGGTTTAGTTAAATAAAATGATTCATTAAATAAAGCTTGTAGAAAGTTATTAATACCATTCCAAAATGGCTTAATTTTAACACAATCAAAGAAAATGTGGTTCCAATCTGCATTGTGTATTTGCTCACATCTCCAACATATTCCTTTTATAGAAGAACTAATTTTACTGATTCTATCTGGGGTTAAGAATGCTCTGTGAAAGCATTGCCAATTAAAACCTTTTCAGTATTGTGTAAAGGATGTATATTTTATCAATAATAAGATATTTGCTTTAATATCTTCAGTTAACTGTACTGAGTGCCCCTTTTTAAATATATTTCCAATATGAGGTTTTGGGTGTTGTTTTATATGTTATCAATATTTTGTAAAATTTTGAAATACTGTTTCCCATGTCAAAGTCATTATATATGATTTCATATATGTATTTCGTAAATTTAGATATTTTTTTTAAATGAAGACTTGTTAATTATTCTACTTAAATCTTGCAAATATGACAGAAGACTCTATAAAGTTAGCCAGTCCTGTTGTGGAATTTTGTATGTTGTTTTATTACTTGAATATCTAAAACTTTTAGTTCTTTGATATATTGGGGCCAACAAACAAATTCTTTATGTTCCCAGGAATTAATAATTGCTCTATATGTTTTCTGTGGAAAGTTCTTTGTGACTATAAATGGTGTTAAAAGATCAAACCAGATTTTTAATTCTATATTTGCATTAATAATTTTCCTAAATGAGTCAATGTAATAATTAATCATACAAGTTTTAGTGGGTTTAGTTAAGTTATATTGCATACTAATACATAATATGTGCCATGGCAAATTGTTTTTATCTGTTATTTGAAATTTTTTTTGTAAATCAAATTCATTTATTGATATTACAGTTAGTAATTATTTCCAATTTGCAGAGTAATTTGGACTTATCCAATCTGAGATTGATTTAGACATTGATGCTCTTATATATGTTTCTATATCAGGAAAGATTAATCCTCCCCGCTTCCATGGTCTGATATGATGTATTAAAGCTATTATGCTTTTTTTGGGAAACCATATAAATTTTATTAGGCATGAATTTATTTCTTTAAGTATATTCCTTTCTGGTAACAGTTGTATTGTCAAGGCTATATACAAGATCTTGGGCAGTAAAACCCTTTTTATTAACTGTAGTCTACCTTCAAATGTTAATATGATTTTGTTCCATTTTTCCAGAGATATTTTAATTGCATTGATGATATTATTGTATTTTTTGAGACTAATTCATTATTATTTTTGCATAATTCAATTCCTAGATATTTTAAGGTAGATTATTGTTTCCCTATGATGTGATTCCCCTTAGTCTGCAGTTCTTTTTTTATTTAAAAATAAAAAATTTGATTTTGATTTCTTGAAATGGAATCCTGAAGTCAAGTGAAATTTGTCAATTAATATATCTAATTATTCTAATGTCTCTTTTGCATTAGATAATGTTAGTAATATGTCATCAGTAAATAGCATTACTTTAGAATTGTATTGTTGATAAACATCTATTCCTTTGATTTTTATATTGTTACAAATTGAATCTGCCAATATTTTAATAGCTAGAACAAATAGAATCGGTGAAATGGGGCATCCTTGTTTAGTGCCTTTTGTTATATGTATAGATTCAGAGATAAAAGGACCTAACTTGACATATGCTAAATTATTTTTATATATATTCTTTAGGAGATGAACAAAGGATGCAGGAAATTCAAATAGCATTAAGATTTTGATAAACAGTCCCAATTTAGGAAATCAAAGGCTTTCTCTATATCTAAGCCAATTATGAGTGTTTCTTTATTTTCTTTATTAACATAATCTATAAGAGGAATTATCCTTTTAATATTGTCATGTGTGTGTCTATGATATATAAATCCAGTTTGATCATTTTTTATTGTTTTGGATACTGGTATTTTCATTCTGTTAGTTAATATTGTCATAAATATCTTATAGCCATTATTTAATACTGATATAAGTCTATATGAGGTACAGAGGTTTGGGGATTTGTTTTCCTTTAGGATTGGTGTGATTAAGGAAGATCTACAAGAGGGTGGAATTAAAGCTTGTGACTGAATTTCTAATAGAGTTTTATGGAAGAGGGCTAGTATCTTTGAAGGAAAAAGTTTATATATTTCCATAATTATGCCATCTATATCTGGAGCTTTATTATTTTTACCCTCTTTTATTGTATCTGCAATTTCTTTGTAGGATATGGGTGCCTGCAGATCCAGTTTTAATTTTTCTGATATTTTTTTATATTAGAACATTTGTCATCTAGATGTGATTGATCGATATGTATATTTTCTTATTGGAAATGTTTCATATAGTGATTCCTATAGGTATGAATAATGTCACCTATATGAGACATTTTCCCTTTCTTTTCATGGAAGATACTTTTAATGTTATTAGCCTTTGATTGTATTTTGATTCTTGTGGATAAATAATGTAGATATTTGGGAGAAGTGGCCAAGGTATTAATTTTTAGTTTTTCCAAAGCTAAACTAGTTTTATGTGTTCAAATTTCATTATATTTATAGTTTAATACTTATACTTTCTTTTTCATCTTCAATTGTTTTTGATTTTTTTCAGCTTTTACTGACAAAAGTTAGGATTGTAGAGCTAATAATTCAGAATCCCATTCTCTGATTTTTTTTATACCAAGTTAGGGTTTTATCATATATGTAAGCATTTAATGAGTTCCATATTATTGTTTTATTTATGTCTGTAATGTAATTAATACCTAAAAAGAACTGTAATTCATATAATAACGAGAGTTTGAACTCTTTAATTTTAGTTATATATGCTAGAATTCTGGAGTTAAAGATTAATGGTTTGTACCCGTTTTGAAGTTTTCAGTATCAATGAATTTTGGTCTGTAAAGGGGCAGGGAGTGATTGAGAAATTAATGATTTTAGAGTGTAAGTCATGGGCAGCAAACATTTCATCTATTCTAGTTTGGGTACCAAATCTGTGATCTTGATGGGAAAACAACAAAGATTTATCTTCTTTAAATTTGGAAGTATCTACAAGATGAAATGTTTCTACCCACTTGTTTAAAGTTATTGATACAGCAGATGTATGCAGTGGTCTTTTACTTGTAGTTTCAGAAATATTAAATATATAGTTAAAATCTCCTCCTAAGATTAAGTTGCCTTTGTAATTACTGGAAATGAAATCAAAGTGTTTTTAACAGTTCCTGTTCCAATGCCTGGGAACCAGTATAGATTGGCTAGGGTCCATATTCTGTTATTATATTTAACTGTTACTAATGTCATAATGCCTTCTTTATCTTCATATTTATAAATGATTTCTGGGTTAATCACATTTGTTTTCCATAAAATTGTTACCCCTTTTGTCTTTGTCTCATAAGTGGATTGCGCCAATATCATATATTCCTTAGGATACCATTTGTAATTGTCATTTGTTTTGAAATGAGTTTCTTGAAGGAAGATAATTCGTGCTTTGTTCAATTTTGAATATTTCAGTAGATTTGATCTCTTGTTAGGATTGTTTAAGCCATTGGCATTTAAAGATAATAAAGTTAAATCCATCTTAGGTTATTTAGACTATGCATGTTTGTTTTATTGTGACTATTAAACATTTTCCTCTGATAACTATAAAGTATATGTTTGAGCTTTTAAAGGAAATTATCAGTTTTATACTTTGAGTCTTTACCAGTAAAGTAATGTTTTGGCCAGGCATACTAAAAATGTTTTTGTGAAATAAATTTAAATTAATAAATATTAACAAAACTAAAATCCGCACTAGCCATGGAATGAAAATCATTCCTAATCTGATGGATAAACCTAAGTCCATCAAATTATCACTCATACCTTGACAATCCAGTCTTCTGCGTGGAGACATGCGTGAATGGGCATACCTTCGTTGAAGGTTGTGCATCAGGGCTGGTAACTCGGCACGTAAAAATCAACTACCAATCATTAGCAGACCGGAGTTCCACTGTGATGACCCCTAACCCGGAAAAGCAGAAAGAAACAACAACCTTGACAATCCAGAACATCTGAGCTCCATAAATTGAATTATCATATGGAGAATATTTGTAATAGGAATAAGCAATTTTTATATTATTTTGAAATGATATAGTACTATTGTAGATTAGACAGAATTCTAATACAATGTTAGTGTCTACTTATTGTATAAGCAATTAATATTTACATGAATGATAGACGACAAGCAATTCAATCATAGTAACATAAGATGTATCATATATAAAACCTCAGTAAAAGATTATAGCACATAGTTATTTAACATATTCACCCTTATTGATGAAGTCTTTAAAAAATGTATTACTTAATATAAATAGATGGTAATAATATTTATACCTAATGTTTATAATACAATGCATTTTACTGGATATATCAGAAGTTATATTTCTTTGTTTGCCAGCATTTAAGTAATCACTTTGTTGCTAACTTACTTAAAGCATCAACTTTGTTTTATGTGAAGATTGATGAAAGTTAGTGCATTTTAATTATCAGTGCATCCCTCTTCCCCCCATTTCCTACACATAAGGATTTTCATATGTCATTTCTTATTATAAAATGAGTGAAATTATAGATTAAAAACTAAAAAATCACTTATTGTGATTAATGATTACAAGTTCCCTTTCCATATTCATAAATTGACATTTTATTGCATATACTGAACACTTTTAGATTTAAATGGCAACATTCTATTTTGTATAATCAGCAAAGGTTAAACTGAATGATTATTGTCAATTTAAAACTATTTGTTCAGAATGTGATTGTTACATTCTATGACATTCCTAGTTCAGGCTTGTATTATTTCCCTTGAACAACTTTGTCTGCTTGATGTCATGTATAAAACATGAGTTACCTTGGTAACATCTTAAGTATTATGTATGGTCAAGATGGGTTACAAAACCTCAATTCAATTTAAAGCAATTATACGACTTGTTATGCACATTTACTTATATCAGAAAATCATCATGCTTCCACTTGATGTTCAATATAGTGTATGTCATTTATGACAAGTTAAAACAGAAGTGTTATTATACACAAGCCCATGTTATTAAATGGTCTATTGTCAATTTAATACTATTTGTTCAGAATATGATTGCTACATTCTGTGACATTTGAAGTTCACACTTCTATTGTTTCTCTTAAACAACTTTGTCAGTTTGATGTCGTGTTCATAGGTTCATAGGTAGGTACTAGGCTATTTGCCCGAAGGCATTTATAAGCCTAGCCAGAATGTGCTGGCTTTCGCCACCCCCTTAGATTAGTTCCCCATGCCTCTATCCAGCAGAGACACTGAAGTGATCCCCGGGGTAAACTTTCTGTTTCCCATCCACTTTTCAAGGTTTCTCTTGAAGAGTGTTAGCGAGGAGCTCTGCCTAATGTAGACTGGAATCTTGTCCCAAAGCATGGAAATGTTGGGCAAGGGAGTTAGTACTTGAGTAGTTATCCCAGTTAATGTCTGGGTAATTTAAATCACCTAATATTAGGGTGTTTGGTAGTACCTTTATATTTCCCAGTGTTTCCAGAAATGCAGAATGGGGGTCCTGGGATATGGTGGGTGATCTGTGGCAAGCTACAATCTGAATTGAAGTTTTGCCCATTGTTTGTTGCACGTGGATGATCTCTGAAGAATCATGCTCTGCCTGTAACCTGGAGGTGTGGATATCCTTGATGAATTTGGATATTCCCCCGCCTTTTGTATTTCGGTCTGGGTTCTGTGGCCGAAATGTATGGTATGAGTTGTAGCCTGGTAGTGCTGGGGTGCTTTCTGGAGCCTTAAACCAGGTTTCTGTTACTGCACATATATTGATTTTCTCCATACTGACGAGTGCCTTGAGTGCGTGCATTTTGAGGTTTAGACTTCAGGCATTGAGTAGCATTACTCTCAGTTTTTTGTTATTTGTGCTATTTATGGCAGTGGGTTTTTCTTTTGAGCCTTGCCTAAAAAATGCACTATGGGGGTGGCAAGCGCCTTGGCCAGTATTCGAAAGCCTACGGGTGAAAAGTGCAATCCGTCTCTAGCAAAGCAGTTTGGCTTGTTGAGCATGTCATCCCAGGCGGACAGACACTGGATCCCCTTTGAATGACACCAGAAACTTAGCCAATTGTTCAAATTGATAATTTTTTCTTTATACCATGGTATCATTCTTGGTGAGGGCAGGATGCTACTCAGGGTCAGGGTTATACCGGCTTGGGCTACAAGATCAGAGAGCTCTTCCATGTCTCTTTTCATGTAGTCCAGGGAGGTATGGTTCAGGTCATTTACACCAACATGGAGAATGACAGAGTTGTATTTGTACTTGTTCTGGAGTGACCTGAGTGCTTGTGTTATGTGGCGGATCCTGGCACCCAACAGGCAGCTAACAGTAACCTTCTCCTCATTCAGCCTAGTGAGTAGGACGTCAGTGTGCCTGACTATAGAGTCACCTATTACTAGTATGTTGGGTATGTTATTTTGCCTTAAGGGCTGTGATTGCATGGCACACTGCTTTTGGGAAGTATGTGTTTCATGATTTGTGTTGGGGGGTGGAGGTTGCTTGGATGTCTGCTTTGGGGGTGTCTGTTGCTTTTGCAGATTTTTACTTAGAGCCTCTGAGTATGTTTTCATGTATTTATGTGTGTTTTTTGCCGGTGCTGGTTTAATGGGTCTATGTGAGACTGGTGGTGTGATGCAAGTATTTCCCTTCTCCTCTTGACTGTCTGATCCAGCCTTGAGTTGAGAGCAGCTCTCACGTGTATTAATGTTTGGTGGTAGGAGGACAGGGTTGCCTGTGTACATGAGGCAGTTGTAACATTGCCTCAAAATGCCGAGATTCACCAGTTGGACTGGACAGTATGCCTGAAACTGCCCTTTGGACATGCCTGGATAGGTACAGTGAACTTTTTTACTGAATGGCTGGTGAGGTTGAATAGAGAGCCTTGTCCTTCTGTACAGTATAGGAGAGTCTATTGCTAGGGTTTATAAGTGTTTGCTATGAGTTTTGAGCAAGTGCCGGGCTGAGAAATGAATGTCTTGAGTGCTTACGTTGAAAGTTTGTCTAGTTCCAAGGGGAAAAAATGAAAAGGAGACTTTGTGGAGCCAGGAATAGTTATACCCTAGCTAACCAGTGCTGCCTGGTGTGCAAAACCAGGCAAATGCAGTATTTATAGCAGGGAAATGAAAGAGATAGAAATTAGCCCCAAATGGCCAATAAACTACTAATTTCTGGGGTGAAACTACTCCTCCAGGGAAAGATAGGTTGCTCAAAGCTCCCCTCTCTCACAGGTGAACAGAGAAACTTCCTTCTATCTAAGTAAGGTATGGGCAAACACAGAGGTTTGTAACACAGCCCTGAATTCAGCACTTAACCTGAAAACTGGACTATACTAGCTTAAAAAGGCAGGAAACAAGTTTTTTTCTGTTTTGTTTTGTTTTTCAGAAAATAAAGCAGATACAATAAAAAAACTCTTTAAATGTATAAACATTAGTTACCTTGGTAACCGCTTAAGTATTATATATGGTCAAGATGGGTTACAAAAACTACAACTTAAGTTAAATGAATTACATGACTTGTTATGCATATTTACTTATATAAGAAAACCATCATGCTTCCCCTTGATGTTCAATGTAGTGTATGTCAAGTTAAGACAGTAGTGTTATTATACACAAGCCCATGTTATTAAATCCTGTCTTTAACATCTAAATTCAGCAGACTGCATCATCTTATATGACAATTATATATTTTATGTCTAGACTTACTAAAATCATACATTACATAACTATTGTGTGTGTGTGTGTTTTGGCTGTTGCTTAGTTATTTGACAGACCACAAGCTGTAATGCTTATTCTTATTATTAGCTCCTTCCAAGCTGTATAAACAAACTATTCTCTGCCAAAATATCCCAGATCACAGTTTTATCCACCCCCTTCCCCTGGATCCAGGCTAAAACACCAAATGTCTCTTCCTAATACACAAGCATCAGTAAACCTTGATCAAAAGATACAACCCACAGCATCCCAGAGATGAAAACGGCAACATACAACAGCTGCCAGACACAGCTGCATCCACACACACCCATGTCAGGCTTAATCAAACAGCACTCAAAGCTATGATACCTGCCATAGTTGATATTAACCATGTTTAGACAGAATAATAAAGACATCTGTACTAGCTGCCAGACATGGCTGTATCCATGCACACCATATCAAGATTGATCAAACAGTACTCAAAGCTATGATACCTTCCATAATTGATATTAACTATGTTTAGACAGAATAATAATGACATTTGTACTAGCTGCCAGACACAGCTGCATCCAGGCACACCATATCAGGATTGATCAAACAGCACTTGTAGCTGTGATACCTGCCGTAATTGATATTAACTATATTTAGACAGAATAATGATGACAGTTGTACTAAGGGCTTGCTACTATTATTCAACCAGGATATACATGACAATTCTAAATCATACTTTACCTGAAGAAGGCATTAACTCCATGACAGCATTTTTTTTTCAAAACACTCTACTGTTACTGTCATTATATATGATGTTAATTTGTTACATTTGAGTCTGAACTCTGATGAATGGTACCTTGCTGAATTAGTTAATTAATTACTTAAATTATTATAATTAAAAACAATGAAAAATGAACAAGATAAGTATTCATTCTATTATATGTTGCTTTGTTTAGCTTATATATAATGTAAATAGTAACCCATCTTGACCTACCTTTGTTTGTGAAGAATTACTGGACTCTTTGAACATTCTGAATAAATCATTACTGTTTCTCAGTTGTTTAAGAGTCCCTACTTTTTTTAAATAAAAACAGATGGCAAGTGATATACCATAGCAGTTGATAATTTAAGAGATGTAGTTGTAAGAGTTATTTTTGGGACAGCTATCTTGGAATCAGTTTTTTGTTTCTTCTTTCTAGCATCAGTCCAAGGATTTGTTTCTTTTATTATTTTAAGAGTAGGGTCCATCCATTCCATTTCTTCTGGGATAGACACTATGTTGTTGTTTTTGATGAATATAGTAGCTTCTTTTACATCATTAAAGGTTCTCATCTCATTGGCAAAAAGTATTTTTATCTTGGCTGGAAAGGCCAGCTGTGCTTTAATGTTGTTTTGTTTCAACATTTTTATTATTGGCCGGACTTTTTCCCTTTGTTCTAGTATTCTAGAAGAATAATCATTGTCAAACCTTATCAGGCTTTGATTGTTTTTTTTAAGGGTGATTTTCTCCAAGCTGATTTTAATATTAGTTCCTTGTCCAGAAATGAAAGAAATTTTATAACTATGGATCTAGGTGGAGTATTTATTAGGTTAGAAGCAAGTTTCTTCAGTGCTCTATGTGGCATTTCAATTCCAAATGAAAGTCCCTCTTTCAAGTCTAAAAGTTCAGGAATCCAGGTTGTTAAGAATGAAATAATGTATTCTCCTTCAGTGTTTTTAGGCAGACCAAAGATCCTTATGTTGTTTCTCCTTTCCCTGTTTTCTAAGTCATCTATTTTGTTAAGTAGCCATATATTCTGTTTAAGCAGAAATTCTTTTGGGAATTCTTCCTCTTTGAGTCTCCCTTCAATGTCATTTAGAGAAGTCTCTATATTTGTTAATTTTTTTATGGTATTGCTGTAATAGTTCCTTAAGGGTATCAGTCTGTTTTTGAGAATTTAATTTGAGGTTTTCTAAGTCATTTTTAAAGCCATCCATTTTCAAAGATAGTTCCTGTAAGGTAGATGTCATCAATTGCAGTTTTATTTCAAAACAGCATCTGGATGAGAATTCCTTGAGTTGTTCATATTCAGTGACTCAATATATCTCCAAGTTACTTGACTGGAAGATTTTTGTACATCTCCACCAAAATTTATATTTATGTAGTTTAGAAGTGTATCTATAGATTTCTGATGTTTTAAACTTGAAAATAATAACATTTTACTATATTATTATACTAGTTTATGGAGGTCTCAAAATTCATTGCTCTCAGTTGGCCATCTAGGCTCCACCCCTAAAGTCTACTTTCTGATTCAATGAATCATAAAGGATGAACTGACATATCATCATGGGTTTTGGCAGGTAAATCAACACTCACAAATTTACTAGAGTCCTGCGATCAAGTAATGTGGGTTTTTGTGTAGTCATTAAAAGTTGGTGTTACCAACTTGGACTTGGCTAAGGCTTTTGATATGACCATACATAGTTCAATAACTAAAACATTAAACAATTATAAGTTTAACCTCTTTCTTTCTCAATGTGTAACAGTCAAAGGGTGTCACTCCAGCTTTCAATCTGTACTGTCTGGAGTGCCACAGGGCTCTGTGCTTGGCCTCTTTCTTTTAGTTTATTACTTTCATCTAGTCCTTAAAACAATCAGTGCTGACAAGTTAAATATGTTGATGACTGCAACTTTCGATTTTTAATTGATAAGAATGAATCATCAACATCTATATCTGAACTTTTGAGACAATTTTCTTCTTGGGCAAACAATGTATGACTGAAATTCTGCCCTACTAAGTAATAATGTATTTTCCCAGTCCTGGAATAAGACCAAATTTATTTTTAAATAATTCACTTTTATCTGAAAGTAATTGTTATAAGGACCTATATCATCTGATTTTTCTTTTTTATCTTATGTAACTATTATAAAAAAATAAAATTTTAATAATGAGACATGTTTAGATGTTTATCTATACAAGATGAAGAAAAACTGATTAATTTATATAAGAAGTACATCCAACGTGTTTTAAAATATAATATCCTTTTTGCCAATATAATAGGAATCAGTTACTGGTACTGCAGTCTGTTCAATGAAAATTTACTAAAAACTACCCTCAGTTTATCACTTATATCATTCAGCTAGATACAAAACTCTATATTTACTTACACTGCATTACAGGCTTACAAAAAAGTTATATGTGTATAAAAAAATATTTTATGGATGTATTTCTACAACTTTTATACATTATCAATCTCTGTGTTAACATGAGAATACACTGATATGATAATTTCGATTTTAATACTTTATTGCAAAACATAATAAAGATGAAATTATATAACTCACAGGATTCATAGAATTTGGAATCATATACCAATTGATATTAGGTTATCTGTGGTGGTGGTGCTGCGGTAGCGTTGTCGCCTCACATTAAGATGTTGTCCTGTTCGATTCTCAGCTAAAGCATCTTCTGTGTGGAGATATGTGTGAATGGGTGTACCTTCGTTGAAGGTTATGGGTCAGGCCTGGCAAGTCAGTACGTAAAAATCTACTGCCAGTCATTAGCAGACCGGAGTTCTGCTGTGGCGACCCCTAACCGGGAAAAGCCGAAAGATATAACAACATACCAATTGATATTAGGTTGTGACTTAATACTGAGTGTTTTAAAAGCAAATCTGATCACTGAATGAGTTATAATGTGTTTGCAATTGGTTTTAAAGTCAGTGCTCGCTACGACCTAAGGACCTAAACACTGAAATAAATCTATGGGAAACCTATGAGAAATGTCATAGATTTAGATTTTTGCAGACAGTGTTTATTTAAATGCTTTTCTACAGCAAACAAATTTGGAGAAATATATACCAATATTTCTAGATTATACTGGCATTGTAAAATGAATGAGGTGGGTATCTGGAAGTACATATTTTTTGGACTGCCTGGATTTACTTTCTTTGAAAAGGGATATGTAGGAAATCTGTAACACATTAACGATGGGTCTAATAAATGTAACGGTATCCTTATTCTTCATAGTCTAGTATCCAACATTGTTACCTTCTCCCCAAGAGACTTGGCTGTTGTAGTTGATAGTGATAGTTGGGAAAAAGGTTATAACAAGGCCATGGAAGAAAGCAGACCCTCCTGTAACATCAGAGTTAAGTGCACTCAGTAAAGATGTAAGAAATTTAGAGACCATAATTAAAATCCAGTAAGACTTATGATGCAAAATGAATTGAGAATTTGGAATCACAGCTACTCATTAAACAGAAGTAGTTCATGTCTTCTCCTATTCACTTCCCTCAATCTTTATAGCAGGCATAAGGTGGAACATATAATGGGTGCTATTCTATTTTATACTTCAATAGCTCTATTCTTGCATTTATTATACTGATAACACCAATGAATTTGTTTCGATTAGATAGCAAACTTACTGGATGCTTTTTCGTAAATTATTTAGATGTTGCATAATGATTTGAAATGTTTAACAATTTATCAGTGTTTTCTTGATACAGATAATTGTAATGACATTTGGGTTTTTCCCTTTTTGTGCTATCCCCCTTATATAACTATCTGTGTTGAAAAAAAGTTAACAGAATAAGACCTTGTGAGGTACATCATCACACTTAACACACTGTTCAAAAAATACAACATTGTGTGTTACACCATTAGACTTAAGACAAAGTTCAAGAAAATCTGACATTGGGAGCCACACCACTAGATTTAACATAAATTTCAAAGAAATTGTCATCTACATAACTACTCTTAATGGAGAAGTTCAAGGAATACAGTATTGTGAGCTACACCATAAACCTTACCACAAACCTTTAAATGGCATCATAGGAGTACAGCATTGTGAGCTACACTATAAACCTTACCATAAACCTTTAAATGGCATCATACAGTATGTTTCCATAAAACTCCAAAAGCAAGGTGCAGAAACGGAGATGATGTACAATCCACTATAAAGCTTTATTCAACCACCAAATCCACAAACAGAATGAAACAGAACGAAAAACGAACACTTGAAAATACATAAACACCTTGCCATAATTCTCCACTCAGTGTACTCAAAAAATAGGCGTAAGACGTCAAGTGCCAACACAGGTGGAGGCTGACATACACTAGAAAGAAAACTAATAGTGCAGATGTAAAAACATATGCAGATGGCAAACTTAAATAGTACAAGGCTGGTCATCTGATGAAGTCTATGTATGAGACGAAAACGCATGGTGGAATATCTAAGGCATTTGTGTATTTTCAAGTGTTCGTTTTTCATTCTTTTTCATACTGTTTATAGATTTGGTGGTTGAATAAAGCTTTATAGAGGATTGTACATCATCTCCGTTTCTGCACTTTGCTTTTGGAGTTTTTGGTCATTTTGGGCAGTTTACACCACTTTATTTTTGGTTATGTTTCCATAAAACCAGCATAGCAATTTTGCCTAACTCACAGAGAAAGAAGAATGCTGCACTGATACTAGTATATTGCATTCTTTCTTATATCCTCACAATCTATGCAATTCTGCTTTCATTATGGATATAATTAAAAATTAATGCAGTAAACTATAAGAAGTGATGTACTGTTTTGTTGCTATAGAAACTTAGATTAAATAATTTTATGTTGTGGGGCTGGATCTGGATGCCATTAATAAACTATATACGTTTAAGTTGCTATCCTTACTTTTTGTATAAAAATTAAAACAAGAAAAATCATCAGAAACAGTTCAGACCTGATATGTGATCTATATGAAATCATAGGAAGGTTCATAATGAGGTTCATAATGGAGTTTAGTCAAACTAACACAGGTAAACTACTTCTTTCAAAAGTAGAACCATTTAAATGTGTCCAAGTTTGTTTATCATTTTTAAAAGCTCCTTTGTTTTACAGTTAATTTAATTTCCCATTACACTCTTCATGTCAAAGATGTATTTTATTTTACAAAAAATGATGATTATAGTGTGCTATTAGATTTTTTAGTTTCACTGTTTACTTAGGTTTACTCTGTAATCACACCCACAAAATGAAGCCTTGGGAGGTGTAGGTCAATTATTTATATACACATTCAATGCATTATGGATAATCAAAAAACAACTTACTTCTATGGAGAAGTAGCTTCGTACATTGTGGTTTCACTGCTATATCATATCTTGTTAATTTTTAATATGATTCATTGAAAACAATAAATAAATGTTTATCAGAGTGACAGTGGTAAACATTGGTGAATAGTGGAATTAAGGTAATTTCTCCTTATTCTCACTGTTGTGTCATCTCAAATTTAAAATATTTAAGTAACAGCAATGAAGGGTGTGTGGAGAAGAAAAATGTTGTTATTGCAACCTTAAATACGTGACTTGTTCTCATGGAAATATATCCTCCAGATCTGGTGTGCCTACATCCTAATATTAAACATTTTTTTCTTTTGATTTTTTTCAGGCAAACAATTTCTCTTTCAAAACTTGCCACATTGCTTCTGCTTTTTTTCCACTGAACTCAACATGTGAAATAGCTTTACATGTTTTGCTTTGATACAGTCTGTTATTAATCTTCTGTGAAATGGTTTAGACTTCAGTTTGACAGATTTGACTAGCAACAATTTAACCTTTATAACCCCATAATCAATGCATACCAAAGATGAAAAAACTGGACATGAAGTATGCTCCATTCCCTGCTAGGCTTTTGTACAATATGAAATAATGGTTGTTCCTCAACATATGTTTTAAATAATTTCCTTACTAATGTTATTGAATCAATACTATCTCAGTCTATTTTTGAAAAAAATTAAGTCCCCCAACTACTGTTACTTTTCCCTCCTGTGTTTCATTGCAGAAATACATAAATTCTTCTCGGTCAACAACACTTGACTTTAGTGGTTTATGCACTCTAACAATTGTTTTATCTTCCACAGCATTGGTGTTATCACTGAACATGTAATAATCACAGGTGTCCTAACAATCCTTAATTCTAATCATAGCACCGCCACCTGATTTTTTGTTAACATGTGTGTTAAATTAAAAACATTTATACCCTGACAAAACTGGTTTCCAGTCATTGTTCTTTAACCATGTTTCAAAAACAATAACAGCATCGAATTGTGGGAATGTAGCAAATAGCCCAATTAAAAAAAAAAAAAACTTTATTGCTAATGGTCTTAGCATTAACAACCACTGAGCTACATGAAATGTTGCTATCCATGAGCTGTTAAATTTTTGATATATCAAAAAATCCTGTCTTGCAAATGTTGCGATATGTATACTGGACAAAGACACTTCCATGGAAGTTGAGGTTCACCGCAGGAAAAGTGCTGCATGTATGACATAATAGTGTCAAATACCCACTAAGGG
Organism: Protopterus annectens; assembly: GCF_019279795.1. NCBI lineage: Eukaryota > Metazoa > Chordata > Ceratodontiformes > Protopteridae > Protopterus > Protopterus annectens. Next base: position 268,512,677 of record NC_056733.1, read on the forward strand.
AAGTGCAGAGGATACAAACAGACCAGGAAAAGAAAAGACTTTGGGATGTTTCTCTTACCTGGTTTGGACCACGCAGAGCAGATAGAAGGGTTTATCCTCAGAGCACTGGTTAAGTGAAAGGTTAATGCTCAGTCCATAGCTTGAATGCTAGATGCAGTTCTGCAAGCTATACAAAGTACAGTTGTGTACATTTACCATAAATGTAGATGTTCTAGTGTATTCACTATTGCAGTCATCACATTTGGGTTATCTGTTTGCAGTAGCCCTCAGTCGGCCTGATTATCAAAGTCTTGGGTTCTGCGTCGGTTGCTGTCTCATCTTCTGTGACGTCAGGTAGTCAGGAGTATAAAGCATGCAGCTGACGCCATTACATCAGTTTTTCTTGCCCCAGAGGTCAGGTGCCCCCCCTTAATGGAAAGCAATTAAATATATATATATATATATATATATATATATATATATATATATATATATATATATATATCTATATCTACAAGGTTATACCTCCAACAACAAAGCAAGTGCGCCAAAAAGCTTTTAAGTATAGTAAAGGAGAATAGAGGTTTAGCCAAAGGAAGTCAGGGGGCTGGAGGGAGGGTAACCAGGACTGCAACAGTGAATACACTCAAACATCTACATTTATGGTATGTGTACACAATTGTACTATGTTCTTCGTGTTTCACTGTTGCAGTCATCACATTTGGGTAGATTCCCAAGGCTAAGGATGGGATGAGGAATTTAGATAGCATTAGGACCGTCTGAGGTAGGTCCATGGGGCCAGCTGTGACACGCTGTGCAAGAGGGGGTATCAGTGCTGGCATGGCCAGTCTGGTGCAAACAGTATCATCCTTGGTTTGTCCTGTTTGATCTTTAGTAGCACTTTGGAGAGGAGAGGCAGAGGAGGAAAGGCATAAACTGATAGATTTTTCCAGCTGTAGGACAGAGCATCCACTTTCCAAGCTTGTTTGTGGGGAGTCCTTGTGCAGAATTTGTCGAATTGGTAGTTCTGGGGGGAGGCAAACAGGTCTATATCCGGGATCCCAATTTGTTGATCAACATGTTGAGAATCTTTGGTTCCAGTTTCCACTCGTGTGGGTCTATGAGATTTCTGCTTAGATCGTCTGCCAGTGTATTTAGTTTTCCTGGCAGGAATTTAGCCTGTAGATGCACTTGGTAGCTCAAGGCTGTGTTCCACAGAGCCATGGCTAGTCTGCAGAGGGGGTAAGAATGGGTACCCCACTGCATGTTTATGTACCACATAAAAGTGGTGTTGTCTATCTTTACGATTAATTGTCCTGGAAGAATGTGGTCCTTGAAGGCTGTCAGAGCATTCTGTACAAGTAACATTTCATTTTGATTGATATGCAGGTGTATTTGACTTGGGTTCCATTTGCCCTGAATGCACCTCCCTGCCAGGTAAGCCCCCCCCCCCATGCATAGTCTGATGCATCTGTTTTTAGGGTTTGAGCGGCAGGGGGGTAGGGTGAATGGTAATCCCTTGCTTTGGTGGCAGGCCTCTGCCCACGAAAGGAATTCTAACCATAGGCAAGGTATGATAGGAATCATTGCTTCTAGATCCTGAGAATGTTGACACCATAGGCTTTTTAGATACCATTGTAGTTTCCTCATATGCGGTCTTGCATATGGAATTAGTAAAATGCATGAGGCCATGAACCCCAAGACTTGCAGTATTTGCCTTGCAGATAGCAGAGTTTTTGTGGACACTAGTTTGAAGTAAGTTGTCAAATGAATTTATTTCTATGGCGTGAGGAAAGCCATCTGGAAAGTTGTGTTCAAGCTTGCTCCCAGGAATATAATTTGTTGACAGGGTACCAGATGTGATTTATTTTCGTTTATGGTGTACCCCAGACAAGTTAACACCTTTTGTACAAATGCCAGAAGATTCAGAAGTATGTCTTGGCTTTCTGCCTGAATTAGACAATCGTCCAGGTATGGGTATATTTGAATATTTCTTTGCCTGCAAAATGCAATGACTGGAGCTAGGCACTTTGTGAATACCCTGGGTGCAGTAGATAAGCCAAAGGGCAGTGCAGAGAACTGATAGTGCATGTAGCCTGCTCTGAAGCATAGGTATCTTCTGCAAGATTCCCTGATTGGGATATGCAGGTAGACTTCCTTTAAATCCAGTGTTGCCAACCAGGCATCTTTGCCTATCATGGGAAGCAACTGGTGAAGAGTTAGCATCTTGAACTTTGGAATCACCAGAAAGGTGTTTAGGATAGGCAGGTCCAGGATAGGATGCCATGAGATGTCTTTTCTGGGTACCAGGAAAAGTCTTGAGTAGAAACCTTGTCCCTTTTCCTCTTCTGGTACAGTCTGAATAGCCTTTAACCTTAAGAGAGAGAGTACTTGCTTTTCAGCCTCTGCCCACTGATTTGGGGGTAGATCTGGCCAACCATTTGGTGTTGGTAGCATGTGGAAGTGAAATCTGTATCCTTGGGAAACTATGTTTAAAACCCATTTATTCTGCCTAATGAGCTCCCAGTTTTTTGCTTGCAGAGCAATCTTTCCCCCTAAAGGAGCAGTCAGTTGAGAAAAGCTTGGAAGTTTTAAAGTTAAGTCATTGAGACAGCTTACCATGGGGGGAATCTTACTACTCCCTGATTTTGAAGTGAGAGCCCCACCACTGCTTAGTCCTGTGCGTAACCTGGGACTGCAGCCTGGGTGTTCTGCTGGTTCTGGGTTTGAACTAAGAAGGCCTGGAAGAGGCAGAAAAGGACCATTTTTTTGAGGGCCAATGCCTACTAAATCTAGGAAGCTGCACTTGTAAGAAATTTTTAACAGTTTGCATAGATTTAACTTTTTCCTCCATCTTTTTAAGAACTTCTTCTGCTTTGTCGCCAAACAGGCGGTCCTGATTTAAGGGAGCATCCAGCAATTTAGTTTTAATATGATCTGGCAGAGATTGCTCCTTAAGCCAAGCATGCCTTCTAAGTACAAAGCCAGTGACAGCAGTCCTGCAAGATGCCTCTAGTGAATCAAAACCACATTGCAAATTATGTTTTCCAATCTGTTCAGCAGAATGCATTAAATCCTGTAAATCCTTATTTTCAGCACAATCAGGAATCAACATCATTTTCTGTTTAAGCAATCCATTAATATGCCGCTGATACTTTAACATATGAAACTGACAAGTTAAGGCCCTGATGGCCAAGGTTGCAGAGGTGTATACCTTCTTACCCCATCTATCCAGGCCCTTGGGTCCCTGCGAAATGGTCTCAGGGTCAGCAGTGGGATTTTTAAAAAGGAACTTATGAGAACCAGGAACCCTGTAATATCTATCAGGTTTTCTGGGAGCAGGAGGTAAAGAGTCAGGGGCCAAGCTAGATTCTGAAAAGGCATCATCAAAATGTCCAGCACAGGAGGGATAGCTAAAGGCCTGCGTTGGGCAGGAGTAAGAAATCTCTAAGCCTCTTTTTAGAATCAGAGTAATCCTGGCTTTCCCAGTGAAAATGTTCCCTAAGAGTATGCAAGGTTTCACCAAAAGAAAAATCCTCTGGGGGTGAAGCAGAGGGAATAGAGTCCTCTGCATCAGAATCCTCATAGGTAGATAAGGGTAAATCCTGGTCATCAGAGGAGACAGAAATTTCAGAATCCTGGTCAGAAGTATCATAAGCAAATTCAGTCCTAGGTCTCTTAGAGGGGGAAGTTTGGCTTCCCCTGATTAAAGTAATAAGGTCTTCAGCCATTCTTATCATTTGTTTTTTAGGCATAGAGGCCTGACCATGCAGTCTGGGCATCGGTTTCCTAGGCATGGTTAGAGTTTTAGGCCTAGAAGAAGAAGATGGCGTCGGTTTAATATGCAAGTCAATAGGCCTGAATACACCCTCAGAAGCCAGTGCCTGCACAGCGGCTCTGGACCCATCCAAGGTAGAGACATCCGCAGGTTTCACAATCGAAGCATCTCGCAGCATACCAGACTCAGAATGGGTCTCAGTAGAGGCATGAGAATCTGAAGTAGTGGGTATCAGGGGCTGCGAAAGTGCCTCACTGAGTACTGGCGAACTGGTGAATAGCTTAGGAGAAGCGTCGTCGGCAGCTTTGGACCTAGGCGGCCTGTCTCTGTCTTTATCTTTGCATTTTTTTGGAATGTCAGTAGTCGGGTGGCTTACCAAAGACATATCTGGATAATTGAACTGAGTACCAAAATATTTAGAAGCAGAAATATACCAACGATGAATAGTTTGTGGTTTAAATAAGGCATAAAACTGACAGCGAGGTACGT
>NC_056733.1:268521922-268524422 GCF_019279795.1 Protopterus annectens
CCCTTTCACTCTTACTGGTACTGGTCTGTCACAAATCACTCCTAACACTCTTCTCCACCCACTCCACCCTGCCTGTACTCTCTTCTTCACCTCTCTTCCACACTCACCATTACTCTGAACTGTTGATCCCAAGTATTTAAACTCATCCACCTTTGCCACCTCTACTCCCTGCATCCTCACCATTCCTCTACCCTCCCTCTCATTTACACACATATATTCTGTTTCAGCCCTGCTGACCTTCATTATTTTCCTCTCTAGAGCAAATCTCCACCTCTCCAGGGCCACCTCAACCTGTTCTCTACACTGACTACAGATCACAATATCACCCGCAAACATCACAGTCCATGAGGACCCTGTCTGATCTCTTTGTCAACCTGTCCATCACCATCGCAAATAACTAAGGGCTCAGAGCTGATCCTTGATGTAATCCCACCTCCACCTTGTTTGCATCTGTTACTCCAACCACAGACCTCACCACTCTCACACTGCCCTTGTACTTATCCTGTACCACTCTAACATACTTCTCAGACACTTCCAATTTCCGCATACAATACCACAACTCTTCTCTATGCACCCTGTCATATGCTTTCTCTAAGTCCATAAAGAGAACTCTTTCTGACCTTCTCTCTACTTCTCCATCAACACCCAAAGAGCAAGCATCGCATCTGTAGTGCTGGCATGAAACTGTAATGCTCCTCAATAATCATCACCTCCCTTCTTCACCTAGCTTCTCCTGTGTATGTATGTATATATATGGATTCCATTTCCTACAACGAAAATACACTAAAATGAAAATGGGATGCAGCAGCCCACTTGTACGAAACAACACTTAAATGAATCCCATTTGTGAGAACAGTAAAATGCAGTATATCTCAAACATGACACATGTTATTTATTCCACTTACAACGTACATACATACCAATATGGCGACTATGGTAACCTCTGCAGCAGGAATGCTAGGAAAATTATATGAGACTACAAAATCAAGGAAAGTAAAGGATCTACTAGTTATTGAAGGATATGTTTACTACCTTGAAAAGCATAGCAAGAGTAGAAAGTACTGGTGCTGTAACCACAAAATAAGCGGGAAATGTAAAGGTAGCACTATTACAAATGCTAGTAACAGTGGAGAAGAGTTGGTTAAGACTGTTGAACATAATAATCCCGGAGACCCTTGTGAACTAGAAAGGTATACTGTGTGCTACAATCTTAAAGAACGTGCAACTGTATCTAGGGATTCCACTTGCCTAATAGTGGACGACGCGTTAGCATCCAATTCACTAGCGTTTACCCTAGCAATGCCGACTAGGAAGGCAATGGTATAGCAAGTAAGAAGAGCCCCTATAAAAAGCAAAGGCAAACAGGTACAAAGGGCTGTAACCTTGTTAGATATGAATTGGGAAGATTTCCACCTAAAAACCGGACTGTTTCTTCAGAAGATGTTGAGCGACTTCAACCAAGAAAACATTGTGGTGCTGTTTACAATGAAACAAAACCTTGTAGATTTGTTTGAAGCCACTATTTGGCTAATGGATGGCATGTACTTCATCAGTAATAAGCATTGCAGGTAGCTGTACACAATACATGCTTTCATTAAATGTGGACCATACAGTAAGAGCGTACCGCTGGTTTATTGCCTTATGGCAAAGAAACCACTGAAGTCTTACAATTACCTTTGGACTGGATTACTATATTTACTGTCTACAGAACAGCTGCATTACCGAGTAGCCTACATAATATGTGACTTTGAAATTGCCATGCTGAAACACATTCAAGTCAATATGCAAAATGTGATATCTAAGGGATGCTTTTTCCACTTCAGTTGGAACCTATGGAGGAAGGTTCAGAGGCTAGGATTGGGTAGTTTGTACAATTCAACCATTAGCTTTCAGCTAGTGGTGAAGAGATTGGCTGCTCTAGCTTTCATTCAAGAAGATGACATGTTGACAACATTTCATGAATTAAAAAAGGATTTCTCAAGTGAGGGTGAAGAACTACTGCGCTATTTCACCAAGTGGTACGTCTTGGGTAGACCACGTAAATTTAGCACTCATCAAATAAGTCAATTCAGGTTTCCCCCCTTTTCCCTATATAGTTTTGGAACACTGCAATACTTAATAAGCTGTGTCTGCCCAGGACACAAAATAGCTTTGTGGTATGGCATCGCCGATTTAAGTGCTTACTTGGCAAGCATATGTCAGATACAGGAAATGTTATGTCTACAGTTGTGAGGGAAAAGAACAGAGTAGATGAAGTATGAATTTGTATGTCTTCTGGCTGCCCTCCTTCTCCAAAGAGAAGAGCCCTGCTAAGACAGGAATCTCAATTCAAACACATTTTCCATCACAGGAATGATTATACTAATGTAGAATTTGTTAAGGCTATCCCACATTTATTGCAGATGTAGTACCCCTCACGTATTTCACACATGTGTAATGTACAGCACTACACTTCACTGTACGTTGTTTCGTTTCATGGGATTTACAGTACATAAAAACA
>NC_056733.1:268529422-268536922 GCF_019279795.1 Protopterus annectens
TGAACTGTACTGATGTACAGTGCAAGTGTGCGAACATAAGTCCCATATGCATGTACATTAGTAAAAAAGTAAGAACATGGAGAAACATTACAGCACCATTATACAAACGCAATATTTAAGAAAGGTAAGCAATTTCTTTTTAAATAATGTCATTGTACAATAGCAATAAGCTACTCTTATGTGTAGGTATATCAGAATTTACCCATGAATGACTTTGTCTGATCATGTGGTTTTGTCCTTGTGATCAAACTATACCAACCATAGGTAAATCCTGATATACCCTCACACGGTTGTGGATTATTGCTTAAATATACCCACACTCCAAAAATTAATGCCACACACAGTTCAATCTAATTAGGCCTATTATATGGTAAACAGTACTACTATTGCTACTACTATTACTACTGCAATAAATACTACTCCTACCACTACTACTGGTGCTACCACTGCTACTATTACTACTACTGCTTCTGCTACTACTACCACTATTACAAATACTACTACCACTATTACTATTACTACTGCAATAAATACTACTCCTACCACTACTACTGGTGCTACCACTGCTACTATTACTACTACTGCTTCTTCTACTACTACCACTATTACAAATACTACTACCACTATTACTATTACTACTGCAATAAATACTACTCCTACCACTACTACTGGTGCTACCACTGCTACTATTACTACTACTGCCTCTGCTACTACTACCACTATTACAAATACTACTACCACTATTACTATTACTACTGCAATAAATACTACTCCTACCACTACTGCTACTGGTGCTACCACTGCTACTATTACTACTACTGCTTCTGCTTCTACTACTACCACTAGTACAAATACTACTACCACTACTACTATTACTACTGCAGTAAATACTACTCCTACCACTACTACTACTGGTGCCACCACTGCTACTATTACTACTACTACTGCTTCTGCTACTACTACCACTATTACAAATACTACTACCGCTACTACTATTACTACTGCAATAAATACTACTCCTACCACTACTGCTACTGGTGCTACCACTGCTACTATTAGTACTACTGCTTCTGCTACTACTACTACTACTGCTACTACTACCATTACTACAAATACTACTACCACTACTACTATTACTAGTACTACTACTACTGCTATTACTTGTATTGCTACTATTACCACTACTGCTACCACTCTGAAACTTGGCTGCATAGTAACATTAGTGACAATGCTGTGAACCTAGATGAGCTAACTCTCTTTAGAGCAGATAGATGTAAAGCACAGAGTGGTAAAGCTAAAGGTGGTGGTGTCTGCATCTATGTTAATAACAGATGGTGCAAAGACTATAAGCTGGTTCAATCATACTGCTCCGAAGATATGGAAATAGTGACACTAAAATGCAGACCTTTCTATGTACCAAGGGAAATCAGTGGGATATATGTCACAGCAGTGTACATCCCACTAAGTGCTAACACCACAGAAGTGCAAAATAAACTCCATAATATTATCTGTGAGTTACAAAGCAGAATCACAGAATTTGCATACGTGATGGTGGGTGATTTCAACAGAGCTGAGCTTAAGGAAGTGCTACTCCATTTTTATCAGTATGTAAATTTCTCCACCAGAGGGGAGAACACCTTAGACAAAGCTTACTGAAATAAGTAATGGGCAGCGCAGTGGTGCAGCGGTTAATGCTGTCGACTCACAGCAAGAGGTTATCCGGTTCGATTCTCAGCTGGGGTGCCTTCTGTGCAGAGTTTGCATGTTCTCCCTGCGTTCACGTGGGTTTCCTCTGGGTACTCTGGTTTCCTCCCACTTTCTAAAGACATGCTTCTGGAGCATTCCTCCCTGGGCCTCTGCTGAAAACAGGATCTGTGGAACCTAGTTGGAATTTCCCGGTCAACAAATGTTAAAATAAAAAAAAAAAAATTAAAGGAGCCTTTAAAGCTTTGAAGCACCCCAACATAGGCAGCTCTGATAACACTGGCATCCTGCTTCTGCCTACCTATAAGACGGCTTTGATCAGAGAAAAAATGACAACTAAACAGATCAGAGTCTGGCAGGAGGGTTCCATGGATTTCCTTCAGGAATGTTTCAATACCACCTGCTGGGAGGTCTTCAAAGCAGCAGCTATGCACAACCTCCAGTTAGACATAGACATCTATACTGAATCAGTTCTTACCTACATAAATAAATGCATGGAGGATGTAACTACCATGAAAGCCATCACTCTAAGAGCTAATCAGAAGCCATGGCTCGCCAGGAATGTCTACAGCCACTGAGGGAAAGAAACACAGCCTTCAAGGCAAATGACAAAGAAAGGTTAAAGGTGGCCAGGTCAGATCTGAAAAAGGGCATCAAAGAGGCAAAGAGGGAGTATGGGAGGAAAATTCAGATCTGCTTCCAAGACATGAGAGACACAAGAAGCCTACGGCAGGGGATACAGCCACTCACGGACTATAGGAACAAAACACCCCAATGCGATGACAGCTTGGAATTCCTAAATGAACTGAACTCCTTATTTGGCAGATTTGAGGAGAAGAACACCACCGTACCTTCTAAAACAAACACTGACAAAGAGGAGACAGTGTTCACCTTAAACTCCAAGGAGGTGAGACTTCCGCTTAAGAAGGTGAATCCTAGGAAGGCTGCTGGACCAGCAAACATACCTGGCAAAGTGTTGAAGGGGTGTGCTTATCAGTTATGTCTGGCACCGACAGACCTCTTAAACTCATCCCTTGCTATGGAGAAAGTTCCCTCATGTTTCAGGGTAACAAGTAATGCCCCACTTCCAAAGAAACCCAATCCTACTTGCCTCAATGACTTCAGACAGGTCGCCTTAACTCAAACATCATGAAGTTCTTTGACAGGATTGTGAAGAAACATCTATCTGCGAGTCTGTCTAAGTCCTTCAATCCACTCCAGTGTGCATACCAGGCAAATAGATTGACTGTGGATGCTATATAAGTCACACTACACCTTGAATTAAAACACCTAGAAGGGATGAACAACTACATAAGGATGCTGTATATCAACTTCAGTTTTGTGTTCAACACTGTGATACTGATGCAACTGGTGGATAAGCTTGTGAAACTTGGGATAAACAAGCACCTATGTAACTGGACTCTTGACTTTCTGACTGGTAGACCCCAGTGGACATGCTCTGGAAACAACACCTCTCGGTGCATACTCCTGAATACTGGTGTTCTCCAAGGTTGTGTGCTCATCCCCTTGCTCGTCACCATCCTCACCCCTGTCTGCACTGCAAAACATAAGTCAAACCATATTATAAAATTTGCTGATGATACCACAGTCGTGGGTCTCATTAGTGGTGGAAATGAACATAACTACAGGGACGAGGTGAACACCTTGATTGCCTGGTGTGACAGCAAAAATCTGGACCTGAATGCTAATAAGACCAAATAAATGATTATGGACTTCAGGAGAAAGGCAGCAGTTCACCAACCACTCACTATTAAAGGGGAAGTAGTAGAGAAAGCCAAAACAACTAGTTCCTAGGCCTTCACATCTCTGATAACTTCTCCTGGGCTGTTAATACCAACCATATAGGCAAGAAGGCTCAAGAGAGGCTTCACCTCCTGAGAAAGCACAAAAAAGCCAGGCTCCTACTGTCTGCTCTTACCACTTTTTACAGGGGCACTATTGACAGCATCCTCACTAGCAACTTCATAGCATGGTTCTGCAACTGCACAGTTGCTGAGAAGAAGAAACTGCAGAGGGTGGTGAGGGTGGCTGAGAAAATCTTCTTCACAAGCCTCTCTTCTATTCAGGAGCTTTTCTTTACAAGAGCAAGAAAGAGAACATACAAAATACTAGCTGATTCGACCCATCCTGCTCACGACTGGTTCTCACAACTTGTGTCTGGAAGGAGGTACTGCAGCTTCCACTGTAGGACTACCAGATTCAGGAACAGTTTGTATCCTACAGCTGTGAGACTTATTAATGCGGACTCCAACCATAACACCTTATATATTGAAGCCTCTTTTTTTCATTTAATCCTGCTGCTCCGAGCAATTACCACCAGTATTATTATTACTCTTATGTAATATGATGGCTATACTGAGTCACGTCTAAGGTTAACAAGTGCAATATGGTAACTAAACAACTGCTATTCACTAGTCTCTATTTATTCTCTATCTTAACAGTGTAGGGGTTTGGTGGTAGGTATTTATTTATTATTTATCACTGGATAATGGGTATTGAATGTGATATGTAATGTGAACTACCTCTTGCATATCATGCGTGTTGTTATTTTCTTTCTTATGTTATTCTGTGTTACAGCTGTATGTATGTTATTTGCACTACATTTCTCTCATGAGCTGACATTTGTAATTTAGTTTAGGCTGCACTTGTGTGGTCCTAAATGACAATAAAGTTTCTTTGAATCTTTGAATCTATTACTACTGTTTCTACTAGTAATAATTCTAATACTATTCATACTACTACTACAATCACTACAACAACTACTACTACTACTACTACCACCACCACCACCACTACTACTACTACTGCTACTACCACTTCTACTACCATTACTACTATTACCACTCCTACTGCTATTACTTGTACTACTACTACTACTACAATTACTACTACCACTATTACCTCTACTATTAGTAATAACACTAGTACTACTACTACCATTACTACCACCACAACTACTACTATTACCACTACAGCTATTATTTGCACTACTACTTATATTACCACTACTAGTATTACCATTACAACTACTACCACCACTACTACTACCACTATTACTACCATTACTAATGCTACTACTAATAGTACTACTAGTAATACTATTACTACTACTACTACCACTACTACAATTACTACCTCTGCTACTACTACTGGTACTACTGCTACTACTCGTAATAATAATATAGTCGTTAACAATCATGGATCAAAAATACAACAGACCCAGATATACTCTCAAATTAATTTCAAAATGTGTTTCCACAAAAAGAAAATATAATTTAACCTTTTCAAGATGATTATAAAGGAAGGAACAACTTCTCCTTCTTGGAAAAAATCCCATCATCTCTATAACTTTAAATCCTCAGACTGACCAGAATATGCCATCCTTTGCATCAGCTGATGGTAGACTGGGTGGATGTAAAAGATCTTACAGCACTTATCAAAAAGACAGGGGATTATTTCAGCCAACAATGTTTCTTCATAAAAGAAGAAGCATCAGAGCACATTTTTTCACTTTTCCATAACTTGTTGTGCAATACTTTTGCACATCTTATCTAAATTTTCCACAGTAAAATGCATCTAATGCAATATAATATAATCAGAGTAAACTTCCCTTCCTAAATCTCATCATATAACAAATTTGTAAATAATCTATCAGCACTCGAGACAATATTTCTACTATTAAAAATGCCTGCTAAACATTTTTTATCGACTTACATTCTAAAAACAAAACCACAGTAGTCTCCAAATTTCAACATACACATAAAAACATAATAATTCCTTCATTCATTATAAAATAGCAAAAAAAAAAAACTGTCAAGAAAAGCTGTTTTTGACAAAATTTGCATTCTTTTTCTAATGCTCATTAGCCTTGATCTTTTCCCAAAATTTCCCACTCCCATTTGAAAAAATATATTTATGTAACCATGGAATTATACATCCTGTGAAATGAAGGAAACAATTTATCCTCTTTTGCCTTTTCTAAAGAAATTGCACATTTCTGTACCTTTTTAGCATTTGCTAAACATTTGTCATCTTTTTATTCTGTCCATAACACTCTCTTAAATACTGCTGAAAAAATATTGTTACTAATTTTCATCTCCCTATTGAAATGCCTGCATTCATAATGCCTAGTATCGACAGACCAAAAAAATAAATCACAAATCCAAGAGAAGAGTGAATATCAAACATTGCTCTTCTTTAAACTTTTTTTTTTTTTTTTTTGCAGGAGGCATGCCCCCTCTACCTGCAATGTAGGGGAACCCCCCCACACCCCTGAACCATACCAACAAAGAGATCAACATACCTTGGGAAAAAAAGGAATATTACCAGAAATGGCCATCTAGGACTTGGTGTACGTAAATCTGTTCTTTCAACCATTCAGTCTCCATGTCTCAGGACTCACTTTTTTTTTCTTTTCTGTAATCATCCTGGACAAATATCCTTAGTCATTCTGAATGCCATCTCAGGTCTTACCTGAAAGAGGCTACTGGTCTGGTGGATTTAGCCCAGCCAACAAAGCATAAATAAATAAAATAAAATAAATACCAATTTATGCTAATCATGCAGACCAGTTACTTACTTAAAATGGATTACAAACAATACATATTTGAACAGAAAAAACTTACTTCACTTTTACATAAATTAAAAAAAAAAAAAAAACAGTTTGTGGCGGCTTCACATAAGGAGACAAACCCACCAGAGTATTAAAAAATCTCTGGAGATCATGGAAGAATTGAAGTAAAATGAATCCCTTTAGGGCTATTAACCCTATGCAACAGAAAAAAAAATCTACAAGATAAAATGGAAAAGCATAAAAAAGTCACAGCACATTTTCACTTTCTTGTAAAGTTCTAGCAATCAATAATTTCTGCAAATACACTTGGACCCATGCTAAAATCAAACTATACATTATAAAAATGTTAATGTGCGAACATCTATAAAGCAAAGGTTTCCTCTACATCTCCTTTACTTTACAGCTATAAATGAAACACAGACTCGAATATAATTAACTAGAAAATATTGGGATGTTCAAGTTAAAAAAATGCTGCACCAGTAAGCTCAGAAGACAGAAGGCCTTTAATAATAGAGTTTTAGTGTTTTTATTCATACATCCACAGAATTTCATCAGAAAGTGAACTCTAACAAACTCCTTCCCCTTTTATAACTTCAAAAATGGCACCAAAAACATAAATGAGTCCTTAAAGGGACATAACCATTGAAATACTGGAAAACATAGATATTAAACAGTTAGTGAAGGATGCTGCTAGTGTTATAAAATATTAAAATGTTAAAATAAAAAATACATATTTACATGAAATATTCACAACTAAAAAAATAATATTCCATGAATGCTAATATTTGTCATGATACATATTTATTGATAAGCAGCCAATGATAAAATTTCCCAAAGAAATTGAAAATTTTATCTGAATATACATTAACTCATTTGGAATTTAGCTTCCATAAATCCACATTAAGCTCATCTATAATTTATCTCCATAATAACTAACACTGAAGGTCCCAGACAGTAATCATTTCATCAAATATTTAGATGGCAGAAATTCATCATGACCCCAGTATGCCCAAAAGCATACATTTTGAAGGATTATAAAAATGTTCACCATCTTAATGATTATAAGATACACTTTGAGTAACCTTTTCAGATTTGACAGTTAACTACATAACCCTTACCAAAATAGAACATAGTGTAAGAGGTTACCAACATTTATAAAAAAGTAAATGGATTACTATTGAATTTGCACAGAATTCTTGAAA